>NW_014569992.1:24863-36547 GCF_001313835.1 Polistes canadensis
TTGTTATATAGCATTTCTTTAGATTGTTTTTAATTTTTAACTACGCCTAAATCCAAAAAGTAGAGAAAATTTTTTTTTAACTTTATTAGAAATTTTTTAGCGAAGGTTAAAATGTGCTTTTAGAAACTATACATAAAAGATGTTTGGTTTACTATAATCAAATTTTGTCGTAACAAAATTTAATGCTACACGTAAAGTACATAGAAAAGTTGTAATTGAATGATTTTTTTCTGTTTTCTTCGACTGCAGCTGTTGTAAATTAATATTAGATTTACAAATAAGTTTCCGCCGTTTTAATGTAAATAGCGCGGCGCGGGGTTTCCGTCATCTTTCGCAGCTTAAAAATTAGTTTTGACGTCTAAGAACAACATAACTTATTATTTTTATTGATTTCATATTGGTAAAATATAATTTTTTTTAGTTGAAAATTTCCAATTACAGCCAAATAAGCGTCATTTACTTCTTTAATATCAAGAAATCTGCTGCTGAGGCGCATGGATTACTCGTAGAAGCATATGGTACGACTGCTTTGAGTAAGAGAACGTGTCGTGAGTTGTTTCAAAAGTTTAAAAACGGTGATTTTGACGTAGGAGACAAAGATCGCAGTAGATCGCTAAAAATTTACGAGGATGCAGAATTGGTGGAAATATTGGCGGAAGATTCATCTCAAACACAAAAAGAACTGGTTGTAACATTAGAAGTCACTCAGTAAGCAGTGTCACATCGTTTATAATCATTAGGAATTATTAATAAACAAGGAAATGGGGTTCCGTACGAATTAACGCTGAGATATATTAAACGACGATTATGCTTAATTGAAATACTGCTTGCTAGACATGAGAAGATGGTTTTTAACATCGTATCATCACTGGTGATGAGAAATGGATACATTATGATAATCCAAAAAGAAGAAAATCATGGGGATTACCAAGCCATGCGTCAACATCAACAGCAAAACAAAATATTCGCAGAAAAAAACTTATGCTCTGTATTTGGTGAGATCAGCTGGGTGTAGTGTATTCTGAGTTGCTTAATCCGAGCGAAACAATCACCGGAGCCCTTTATCGAACACAATTAATGAGATTGAGCCGAGCTCTGAAGAAAAAACGCTCTCAATACTATTCTAGACACGAAAAAATTATTTTCCTGCATGACAATGTTCGTCCACATGTAGCAGCTCGCGTGAAAAAGTATTTGGAAACACTTTATTGGGAAGTGTTACCCCACCCGCTGTATTCACCAGACATTGCACCGTCGGATTACCACCTATTTCGGTCCATGGCACATGCTCTGTCGGAGAAGCGGTTCAAATTAGACAAAGATACTAAAAATTGGGTTGATTCGTTGATAGCCTTAAAAGACAAGGAGTTCTTCCGACGTGGGATCCGAATGTTGCCTGAGAGATAGGAAAAAGTCATTGCAAGTGATGAACAGTATTTTAAATAACCTTAAAATTACTATTCTTCTAGAATAAATACTTAATTTTTTATAAAAAACGGCGGAGACTTACTTGTACACCTAATGTTAATTTGCTATTGCCTTTAAAACTGAACTAGTAAAGTTCGCTCCCTGGTTAGTCAATATCGATTGTGGTGCCCCGAAAACATTGCAAACATTATTAACTAATCCTTTGACAATATCTACGGACGTAGTTTTCTTTAATAGTGTATCAATAAAATATTTAGTAAGTGCGTTTTTTGTTGTAAGAATATATCTATTTCCTGATTTCGTTTCAGGGAAGGGCCAGACCATGTCCATGGATATTTTGTCGAATGCCGCTCCCGGTGTATCAGTAAGTATCATTGGCTCCTTGGACTTTACTCTTACTAACTTCTTTAACTGACAACTTGTACAACTTTTAATAAAACCACTAATGTCTCTTTTCAAATTTGGCTAATGATATTTATGTCGAATTTTATTATACGTTTTTGTGACGCCCTTGTGCCTACCAATAGGTGAGGAGTTGCATTCGGCAAGGATGTGTACCCGCAGTTCTAACTTTAGGAACTAAGATTTAGATTAAACAGATAGTAATACAGCAATTCTCTGATTCAAACGTGTTACATAATTTCTTTTGAATTCAAAGCCATAATATGCCGTCCAAGCATTGTGTCTTGGCGATGCTAACGAATTTTAAGTAAAGCTTTCGTACTACTGAGAGCAAGGAACCAATTGCCTCGTATATCGTTTCTAATTTTGTGCTGTTTGCGATGTTGTCCTTTATAGGGGTAATTATTAATTTATTTTTCCCTATGTTATTTACCTTAGCACGAGCTAAAGTAAAATCTTTTACGTGCGGAATTAGTTTTGTTTGTTTCAATAGTTTAGCACCAGTATCGCATGGTGTGCCGTTTAAATCGGTTAATATTACAATATTGTCATGCCTTAATTGTAGAGAGTCTCGTGAGACTCCTACATTTCTTGTTATCATTACTACATTATTGTTTATTTTTGATTGTGCATGTGGGGAGTATAGTCGTTCATAGTCACTAGAGCTTTCAACGTCTGAATTGTATGCTAACCATGACGCGTTGTCGAGGTCGCCCGTGCCGTCAGCTGTTACGTCAGGGTCACTGTCCTCGTTATTTGTCATTGTGTTCTTAGTTTCAAAGTGAACAATACTCTCATCAGAATCGTATGTGTTTATAGGAAATACCCTTTTAGATTCTGTTTGATTTCGTGATAGAGCGTCAGCGTTAGCATTTGTAGTTCCTGGTTTATATATAATTTTGAATGTATACTCAGCCAATTTTAGACTCCACTTTACTAATCTTGATGTCGGGTCTTTTACCGATTTTAGCCAAACTAGTGRTTTGTGATCAGTTATGAGGGTGAACTCTCGACCGTACAAATATGGCCTAAAATAGTTTGTAGCGAAAACTATTGCCAATAACTCTCTTTCAATAGTGGAATAATTCATTTCAGCTTTATTTAGAATTCGCGAGCAAAAGGAGATGGGCATATCCCTACCAACGGGGCCTTAACTCTACACGGCGTCGATTTCATAACCGGATGCGCCTGCTGTGACGTTAAAAGGCAGAGAGAAATTTGGATATTGTAGAATTGGTTCCCTGCACAAGGCATCACGCAGTGAGCAAAATGCGTTCTTCTGGCTGGATTCCCATCTGAATAAAACCCCTTTCTCTGGTAAATCTGTGAGATGCTTTGCTACTTTTGAGAAAGCTGGTATAAATCTTCTATTATATCCAGCAAGACCTAAGAATTGGCGAATCGATTTATCGTTGTCTGGACGCGAAAATTCCCTTACTGCCTTTAATTTTCTTGGGTCAGGCTTTACGCCCTCTTTTCCTATAATATAGCCCAAATAAACAACTTTTTGTCTGAGGAATTCACATTTATCGGGCTGCAGTTTTAGATTTGCTATACGAAGACAATTCGCGAGTTTATTAAATTTTGTTTGATGCTCAGTGAGTGATCTCGCGTAAAGAACTACGTCGTCCAAATATACAAACATTTCCTCGCCTTGTAAACCGGTCAAGACGTGGTTCATTAACCTCTGAAAGGTTGCTGGAGCGCTTTTTAAACCAAATGGAATTCTATTAAATTCCTAATGACCATGCGGGGTCGAGAAAGCTGTCTTCGCGCGGTCGTTCGGATGCATTTCGATTTGATGAAATCCGGATTTCAGGTCAAAAATAGAAAAATATTTTGCTGAGCCGAGTTGGTCAAGTATTTCCGTAATGTTTGATATAGGATACGTTTTCTTCTACCGTTTTTTCGTTAAGATTCCTATAATCGATCACCATCTGCTACTTTGGGTTACCTTTTGAGTCYGACTTTTTCGGCACTATCCAAATGGGTGAACTATAGGGTGAAAGAAATGGTCTTATTATGCCTTCGTTGAGCAACTCCGAGGTTTGCTTCTTTACTTCTTTCTTATGAATTGGCGGAAATCTATATTGTCTGGTGTGCACCGGAATGTCATCGGTAGTAATTATACGATGTTGTAAAAGATCGGTGCAACCAAGCGGTTCGCCAGGAAGATGAAAAATATCTGCGTTTTAGTCTAGTAATTTAGAAAAGGATTCTGCCTTTTCTGTGTTTAAATGATTAAGGCGAAGAAGTTCTTTAACAGAGTATGGTCTGGAGAAGGTTGCAGATTTATGAGATTCTTGATTTTCGCTTGTTTTATTTGGATCAGCGCAAGGGGATTCCGAGATATTATAAAGAGTGTGGAAGCATTCGTTTAAATTTTCAACTTCRRATGTGGATTTATAGGTATCACATGGWAAACTTGGAAGAGTTCCTATATTATATGCCAAAAGTTCAAATTTGGGAATTTGTAGCGAAACAAATTTTGAAGTTGTAATAATGAGTCTGAAATAGGCCCTTCCATCTACGTTCCCTAAAAGTGCTTCGCCGGCATAAACTCCTTTTGGAAGCTGTATTTGCAGAATATAACCATCTTTAACATCGGCGTTTATAGCGTGGCAAAAAATCACCATTGAAGTTCTAGGTGGAATGCTAACTTTGTCGCCAACCGTAAATTGAACTTCCCTGTTTTTTACTATAAGCACTTCCTTAATATATTCAATATTTGTCAGAGTGGAATGAAGGAACTCGTTGCCTAATATTCTATCCCCAGAAATAGGGAAGTGGTTGTCTACCACGTAAAATGAAGTCTTCTCTCCGAAAATAATTAGTTCGACAGTACCTAATGTCTTTTGTGTGTCGGGAGGGATACCCGTCAGTTGCACTATTCTTTTTGTGTTAATAATTGTCCTTTTAGCTAGTTTTTTTATTTTTATTATATTAATGTCCGCGCCTGTGTCTATCATAAGTGTCACCGCTTCTCTTAATCGTGTAAAAGTCGCAATGACACATGAGGCCGTCCAAATATTTTTTTGTCTTATGTGTTTGACTTCGACGGGCCCGCTTTCGGATTTGGACCTTGTGGACGCTATTTTAGTGTCGGAGAGCGACAAGCGTCGTCCGTCGTTTACCTCACCCCGTTTCTCTGATTCCTTTTTTCTAATTGGTACTTTAACTTTCGACAGTCAAATATTATRTGTCCTAAGTTCCTACAATAGGAGCATTTTTTTGGACTTTTATATCACGTTTTTGTTTGAGATTTTGAATTATTTAGAGAGGTTCGACCCGACTTATTTGAATTATCTTGCCTCCTTTTAAAACATCCACCCCCCGTGTGGCCCTGTTTTTGACAGTAGTCGCATACCGCTTTTCTAAAACAGTCCCCTTCTATATGTCCAGGTTTGTGACAGTGCTCGCAAACTATATTTTCTTTAATTTGCCGAATATAAGCTACGCGGCTTCCCAAAGTAGGAGAAGCGTTTCTTTTTTTATCGTCTTTAATTTGCCTGTCAAACCTTAAAATGCCCATTTTACTATATTCCTCCCTTATTTGCCTGTCTATTTTTAGGAGGCAGACTAGGATCTCGTCTAAATTACTATAATATTCGAACATTAAGGCTGTCTTCTAATCACAAGGTAGGCCCCTAACGAGCGCATCTAGTCCCTCTCTTTTGATCGCTAATTCGACCCTGTGTTTTACATGCACTGAGTTTTTAGTTGTTTCATCAAAAACCGATTAGGTGAGTTCCTTTATTTTACTGAAATAATTGAGCATATGTTCGCCCGGCCCCATAAACTCCGTTACAAGTTGTCCCCTGTAATAGTTGGATCCGCGTGAAGGCAGAAACGCGTCTTTCAGTCTCTCTGTAAGGTGTTCTGCTTTACTAATTCTAAGACAGTCTGTTACAAAGTACGCGTAGCCACTAAGCTTAGAAAAAAGAAGCCTTGTAAGAGATGTTTTCAATTCGGTTAAAAATTTGCCAGCAAAGATTCAAACGCGCGTCGACACGCCCTAGCAAACTGTGTAACGAAAACGTTTTGTCCATCGAAATTCGGGACATGTTTTATGAGTTCCCTTAATTTAAACGAAGATTGTGACAAATGGAGAAGAGGAGCGAATGGAGCTATCGTCCTAATTTCTCTAATTTCCCGCCTTAAATCTTCGATTTCCCCTTTTAATTCGCTTTCCCCTTCGAAAAGCGGTGTTATCGTTCTCCGTCTGGGAGCCGTATTTGGAGAAATCGGTCGCGAGGAACCAGGAGTAATAGGTAATGGAACGGGGGAGTCAACCGGAGTATCAGTTCGTTCGAAACCCCGAAAACCCGAAAAATCGGCTCTCAAAGATTTTCTCATTTCTTCTTCTTGCAACGCGAGTTTTCGTTTCCTTTTTTTCATCTCAAGTTCCCGCTTATTAAGTTCCTCTTGTTCCTTAAAGTTCTCTTCCTGCGTTTTGGTAATTACATCTCGAAAATCATAGGTTTTTTCCATTCTCTTACGCATTACCGATTCCTCCTAGACCTCCTCGCAAACCTAGACGTTTGTTCTATAACGGCCTCCGAAGAGACTGGTGTGTCCGGTCTAACTCTTCTCTGTTCCCACGACATTTTAAATTTTGCAAAATAAAGTTACGGAAGAAAAAGTCAAAGATTCCCAAACTGGAGAGAAAAAATTTGAAAAAGAGGTAAAAGTTAAATTATAAAAGCTAACTCTCCTTTTGGCGATCCAACAGCTGCCACCAGTTTTGTTTTATGTGACGTTCCCGCATTTAAACGAACAACCCCACAAAAATTTGCCCTAATTTTAGCTAGTCCGTAGAGCCGGTACTTTGCCAGGGATCCAGGCTAGAAGAGCCAGCACCAGTAAGTTCCAAGAAGAATAATGTGTACTTACCTTTGTTAAAGTATCAAGATGACCTCCGGATCAAATTGTGCCAACTCCCGATAATCCACGGACCAAACAGCTTCTGAATCGATTATGTTGATTAAACGGTCGCAGGATTGTGGTGTAATATGGGTTTTATCCTTTAGAACATTGTCATTTTTTCACAGGAAAACCAAAGTATATTCTTATATAAAATAACACAAATGATTACACAAAATAATGGAGAAGTCTATCTTCCTAGCCAACTAACTACAAAGGGTATCTTGAAAAAGCCTTTTTTTGTGTAACGTATAAAGGAGACAAATCTTTAAGAGTTGTCTTAGGCTTTCTTAGAGGAAGAGAGACCCTCAGGCAAAATACGTATAAGTATGTATTGTTAAAAAGAGGTAATTATTATTAAGTTAATATTTTCGAAAGTGAATTGTTTCGAGGTTGCCGGTAGACTGACTGGAGAGGAGACTTTAGGCTCCCCATGTCGAGTCCCGCACAGCTGAGTTGGAGGTACCCCCACTCGCGCTATATGCCTCTTCTACTACCTACCATCACCAACCCGTGAGATAGGAATGTGCTGACTTCTTACTTTTGCACGTGCGAATAAATATTTGTTACCATTCGGCGCCAAACCGCTGCGTCAGCTGAGAATGAAATTTTGCTTTAGAAAGATATAGGTTTCAATCAAGCGTGAATTTTCTAAGATAGTATAGTATTAAGTTACTATCAGTTAGAGATTTTTGGAACTGCACGTGCGTCTTATACTTGAAATTATAGATTTCTTTTAATTGCACGTGTGCCTTTATCACGACCACGGACATTTTTATGAACAAGGTAACATTATTACATTGCATAAATAATATTAATTATTTGTTTTATTAATTATTAATAATTTTTTAAGGTTTATCTTTGATCAAAGGAGAAATAAGATTTATAATAATGTTATTTGCAGTAATCATTTAAATAAAGACAAATGCCAATAATAATTGTTATATTAACCAATGTTGAATAATAAGTGTTGGTAATATAGAAGCACGAAGTCAGTAATACCGACTTCCAAAAGACCGTTTACCGACTTCAGTTGTCGGTAAGGCAGATTTCCTTATGAACGACAATCAACATACGTTCCATTATTACCGTATGCTGTCTAAAATGATAATTATAAATAGTCGTTCATAAGAGCGCTTAATACATATAGACTTTACAATGAATATAATATAATTATCCTAATAATCGTATCGTTACCACACGCAAATGTTAAAAATATAATATAATGGTAATAACATAATGTAATAATAATAATAAAAATGTAATAAGTGGTAATAATATAATATAATTAATAAAATATGTAAGTGACAATATTTTAAAAATTTTCGTGAATATAACCGGAGAAAAAATCACAATTTTATGGGTAGTATGTTCGGTATACCAAATCGTCACAAGGACGTGACACACGTCATGTAACCAAAAAATGTCGTAATAAAATGATTTTTTTCATCTTCCTTGACTGCAGTAGTCCAAATATAAATGATGATTGCATATTTCTTTCGGCCTTATCAATTTTTATTTGTAAGTATACGCTTTAAAGCTTGAAAGAAAACGTTTTATAGCTTTTGTTCTATAGAATTTTATTAGATATCTGATAGTTTTTACTAATAATTTATCTAGAAAGCTGCGAAAAGTTTTCTTAAATATATTAAAAAGTTTTTAGCAACGGTACAATGTGCTACTAGAAACAAGACAGAATGGATGTTAGGTTAACAACAATCGAGTTTCGTTGAAAAAGAATGGAACTCTTCACGTGAAGTAACCAAAAAATTTCGTAATAATATGATTTTTTTCCTTTTTCTTGACTGCAGGAGTCCAAATATAAATGATGTTTGCAAAATTCTTTCGGACTAAATACTTTTTATTTGTAAGTATACGCTTTAAAGCTTAAAAGGAAACGTTTCATAGTATCTGTTTAATAGCACTTATTTAAACTGCTTTTAATTTCTAACTACGCGTAAGTCCAGAAAGTTGCAAAAATTTCTTTTTAAACATGTTACAAATTTTTTAGTGAAGTTTAAAATTTGCTTTTAGAAACTATACAGAAAAGATGTTGGGTTGACTACAATTGAATTTCTTCAAAATATAATTGAATTCGACACGTGAAACAACCAATAAATGTTGTAATGAAATGATTTTTTTCAGTTTTCTTTGACTGCAGTTGTCGTAAATAAATGATATATGCTAAATTTTATTAAACCTAATACTTTTTATTTGACAGTATACGCTTTAAAAGCTCTAAGAAAACGATTTATAGATTTTGTTATAAAGCTGTTTCTTAAAAATTTTATAGTTTTTAACTACGATTTATTTTAGAAAGTAGCGAAATTTTCTTTTTAAATATATTACAAAATTTTTTAGCGAATGTTAACATGTGCTTTTAGAAACTATACAGAAAAGATGTTTGGTTTACTACAATAGAATTTTATCGAACTATAATTGAATGCTAAACGTGAAGTAACCAAAAAAAGTTGTAATTAAATAATTTTTTTCGGTTTTTTTCGACTGAAATTGTTGGTAAATAAATGATATAACCTAGATTTTATTGGACCGAACACTGTTCATTTGTTAGTATACGCTTTAAAGCTTGATAGAAAATTTCTTATAGCTTATGTTACATAGTTTTTGTTTAGAAATTTTATAGTTTTTAACTACGATTTAATCTAGAAGGTAGCGTAAATTTCTTTTTTAATATATTAAAACATTTTTAGCAACGAAAAAATATGCTTTTAGAAACAAAACAGAATAGACGTCAGGTTTGCTACAATCGAGTTTCGATGAAAAAGAATCGAATTCTTTACCTAAAGTAACCAAAAAAAATTTTAATAAAATGATTTTTTTCCTTTTTTTGACCGAAGTAGTCCCAATATAAATGATGTTTGCCTAATTCTTTCGGACTTAAAACTTTTCATTTGTAAGTATACGCTTTAAAGCTTGAAAGAAAACGTTTCATAACGTCTGGTAAATAGCACTTTTTTAGATTGTTTTTAATTTTTACCTACGCTTTATCTAGAAAGTAGCGAAAATTTCTTTTTAAATATATTACAAAATTTTTTAGCAAATGTTAAAATGTGCTTTTAGAAAGTATACAGATAAGATGTTTGGTTTACTACAATCGAACATTGTCGAAATATAATTGAATGCTACACGTAAAGTAACCAAAAAAAGTTGTAAAAAAATGAATTTTTTCTGTTTTTCTCGACTGCAGTTGTTGTAAATGAACTATATATGCTAGATTTTTTTGGACCTAATACTTTTTATTAGGAGTCCAAATAAGTTTCCGCCGTTTTAATGTAGATAGCGCGGCGCGGAGTTTCCGTTTAATTCCGCAGAGGATGTACTGCTTAAAAATTAGTTAGGACGTTTAAGAACAACATAACCTATTATTATTGTTGACTTCATATTCTTAAAATATAATTTTTTTTGATGAAAATGTCAAAAGTTAAACCAAGTAAGCGTCATTTGCGGGAAATACTAGTTTACTTCTTTAATATAAAAAAATCTGCTGCTGAGGCGCATCGATTGTTTGTAGAAGCGTATACTGAGACTGCTTTGATTAAGAGAACGTTTCGTAAGTGGTTTCAAAAGTTTAAAAACGTTGATTTCGACGTAGAAGACAAAGATCGCAGTGGAAGGCCAAAAATTTACGAAGATGTAGAATTGGAGGAAATATTGGAGAAAGATTCCTCCTTAACACAAAGAGAACTTGCTCTAACATTAGAAGTCACTCAGCAAGCAGTCTCACATCGTTTAAAATCATTAGGAATAAATAATAAACAAGGGATTTGGGTTCCGTACGAATCAAAGCTGAGAAATATTGAACGTGATTATGCTTAAGTGAGATACTGCTTGCTAGACATACAAAAAGGGTTTTTCACATCGTATCATCACTGGTGACAACAAATGGATACATTATGATAATCCAAAAGGAAGAAAATTGTGGGGATTACCAAGCTATGCGTCAACATCAACAGCAAAACCGAATATTCACAGAAAAAAACTCATGCTGTGTATTTGATGGGATCAGCTGGGTGTAGTGTATTATAAGTTGCTTAATCCGAGCGAAACAATCACCGGAGCCCTCTATCGAACACAATTAATGAGATTGAGCCGAGCTTTGAAGAAAAAACGCTCTCAATACTATTCTAGACACGAAAAAATTATTTTCCTGCATGACAATGTTCGTCCACATGTAGCAGCTCCCGTGAAAAAGTATTTGGAAACACTTTATTGGGAAGTGTTACCCCACCCGCTGTATTCACCAGACATTGCACCGTCGGATTAACACCTACTTCGGTCCATGGCACATGCTCTGTCGGAGAAGCGGTTCAAATTATACAAAGATACTAAAAATTGGGTTGATTCGTGGATAGCCCTAAAAGACAAGGAGTTCTTTCGACGTGGGATCCGAATGTTGCCTGAGAGATAGAAAAAAGTCATTGCAAGTGATGGACAGTATTTTAAATAACCTTAAAATTATCATTCTTCTAGAATAAATACTTAATTTTTAATAAAAAACGGCAAAAACTTATTTGTTCATCTAATATTTGTTAGTATACGCCTTAAAACTTTAAAGAAAACGATTAATAGTTTTTGTTAAAAATGTTCTTTTTTAGAAATTTTATAGTTTTTAACTACGATTCAATCTAGAAAGTAGTCTAAATTTCTTTTTAAATATATTAAAACATTTTTAGCAAAAGTAAAAATGTGCTACTAGAACCATAACAGAATGGACGCCAGGTTTACTACAATCGAGTTTCCTTAAAAAAGAATTGAATTCTTTACGTGAAGTAACCAAAACAAGTTGTAATAAAATAATTTTTTTCTGTTTTTTTTGACTGCAGTTGTTACAAATAAAGGATATATGCTAGATTTTATTTGCTATAAGACTTTTTATTTGTTAGTATTCGCTACAAAACTTGAAAGTAAAC
>NW_014569992.1:37250-45234 GCF_001313835.1 Polistes canadensis
GCTTTAATCTAGAAAGTAGCGAATATTTCTTTTTAAATATATATTAAAAACTTTTTTAGCGAAGGTTAAAATGTGCTTTTAGAAACTATACAGAAAAGATGTTTGGTTTACTACTGTTCGAAAATTGCGCCCCACAGACTAGATAGCAGCACCTCTCAGCTAGCATGATTAATGCGCCGTCTKTTATSGCTGAGAAGAAGACATATCGATTGTTCTTATTGATCAAGGGATCACGCAACTTAACGTGTCAATAGGTCATTGGACCCCTGTTACGTCATCCTCTGCGTGTTACGCTCCTATTGATTGTTTGTCATCACTTCCTAACGTGGAGCGTGCTAATTGGTTTATTGTTTTCTTGCCACGTCCTCGCTGTTCCTCAACCCGTACCGAAAAGATGCGGGGTCCTGGCAGAATAGTTTCTCAAGTCAATCAGTGCAGACGTGTCCTCTCACTCTCTAAATTTGGACATCTCCTTATAGTCCTCTCTCTCGCTCTTTTTTCATCTCTCACCGTTCTCATGGTCCTCATCTCACTCTTGTCCTCTCTCATCGAGGCAAAATCATTTTAGAAGTTAACCTGTGCAGACGTACTTTTGCAAATCTCAGAAATTTGTGAATCATCTCATAGTCTTCATCTCGCTTCATTCTCATCGCTAACTGCTCCTTCTCATCTCACTCTCGCTTTTTCTTATCCAGACCATCCTGGTATTTGTGTCTTTCTGACTGATCATCTCTTTATATAATCTCTCATTAACGACCTTTTAGGTAATTTCATAACCTTTATCTCCAATCTGATCATCTCTATATACTTTCTGACCTCTCATTTTTGTACTCTACGTTTCATTAATTCATTACTACATTTTTCTTTTGCTTTAACGACTTCTCGTTCTACGTACTTCCTGTACACGTAGCGTGATATCCGGTACACGTGGCGTGATATCCGGTACACGAGGCGTAGCTTACCTATTACTGTTTGTCAAACCTATTATACTTTCGCTATCTCTAATTTTCTGTTCATAATTGTTAATAAATCTTGTTTAACATAAATTCTACCAGAAATTAAGACAATACAGTCCACTAGCCTATCTCGCTTATCTCCTTGTCTTCTTTTAGAGCATCTCATTCAAACCTCCTAATCTATTTCTATTCTTGAACATTTTTTGGTCCTTCGAGCCGGATTCATAGAATTAATTGTGAGTGTAACAAGATTTAACGTTACTAAAATGTGTCTTGTACAACCCCTGTCGCATTGCTGAGAACCCAGGACGTTGTGCTGCGACAGAAAAATCAGTTCAAGGGACCGTTAGTGCAATTTTAACGTCGGGTTCTCAAAATACAGGATGATAGTTCCTACGTCTGTAGTCCGCTAGGGAAAGTCTAGGTGGCGCGGGAATCCGGCACTAGAGAMTTATCGTCATCTCCAGAAGTAGTGGGAACGGCCCCACCACTACATTAAAGTCTCCCCTAACAACAACCCTGCCTCAAGATGGCAGCGAAACTAGCGCTTCCAGAGGCGCGGGCTAAAACCATCTCAACATTGACTGCAAACTCAAAGAACTTCCACACTATGAACCTCTCAACCGCTATCGACACAAGGGAGTKGCTTCGAACAGCATGGTCAAAGTTCGATGCCGAAGACGACCGCATCGTATCGTCATTTTGCGAAACAGCCATGGAACACTCCTACTTCACGGAGAATCGCTACGATGCGACCATGCAGGCATATCTAGGCGTAGTAACGCTGGTAAACTTGCGGATAGAAGAACTCTCCCAGCAAGTAACACCTGTCACATCTCAAATAGCATTTCGTTTTAGGACTGTACTTCCCAACATCTAGTTACCGAAGTTCTCTGGTGCCTTCTCAGAGTGAAAACCCTTTAAGGAACTGTTTTCCTCAATGATCAAGGACAACTCAGACCTCTCACAAGTAGAGAAGTTACACTATCTCCGAGCTAGCCTGGAGGGAGAAGCGGCTAAAGTCCTCTCAGATCTGAAACTATCCGCTGATTCCTTTACAAGAGCATGGAATAGATTGTCAGATAGATTCGACAACGAACGCCTATTAATCCTGGCTCATCTCGATAGGCTGATGGCCCTTCCTCGCACAAAGAAAAGGTCTTCTGGATCCCTCAACAAATTAATCAATGTAGTGACGTCATCTCTCAGTGCTCTAGCAACATTAGGATGCCCGACTGACCAATGGGATCACATTAYCGTTCATCAGGTGGGATTATCACTGGACGACAAGACTCGCGAAGACTGGGAAACCAGGCTAGGAACATCAAGCGAGTTTCCACTGCTGGAGAAACTAATGAGTCATCTCACTAGCACGGCTAGAGCACTGGAACATATCAAGACTCGTAAGTCTTACGAGGGATCCAAAAAGAAATCTCAACGAGCCAAATCTCCCCCCACCAGGTCCTACTCAAGGGCCTTAAACGTTAAGGCTGAGGCCACTACGCCTACACCTATACCTTATCCTACACGATCATCTCAGTCGGCATTGGATAAAAGGCCAGTTAAAGAACATCCGATGCTATTCCTAACAGACCTCTCCAACACCTGCAGCTATTGTAGTCAGAAGCACTACATCGCCTTTTGCCCTCTCTTCAAGAATTCAAGTCACCAGAAGAAGGAGAAAATCATAACGGAATCTCGCCTATGTTATAACTGCTTGGGCAGACATAACGTTAGGCAATGTAGGAGTACTAGGCGATGCAACAAGTGTGGAGATCGGCACCACACGCTCATACATCCCGAGAAAAGGATGACAACGTCTAGGACATCTCCTCCTACAACCAGAAAATCTCCTCTAATCTCAAAGACATCTCCTCCAACATTGTCTAAGACATCTCCTCCAACATCGTCTAGGACATCTCCTCCTATATCAAGGTCATCGCTGCCAATATCAAGGACTTTAAGCTCTCTCTCAGAGACAACACAGACATCTCAGAGAGTCTCGTCCTCGTAGGGCTCACGGGTATCATCAGATGAGTAACCGAGAGAGGATCGTCGTAAATCACCAAAGAAGTCATCTCCACGCCGATCCTCTAGTGCGAAGTCATCATCATCCACCTCCGGTACGTCAACTCCCCTACCTGTCTCCAAACCGAAGGCTCCTGTTCCTGACTCCCCTCACAAGTCATCCTCAACTCGATCATCTCCTCCTAAGTCCATACCTACCAAGAAGAGTCCTTCTCAGAATTCTTCAAAAATGGCGTCCTCAGAATGAGGACTAGGTAGGACATCTCATAATCTACACCGTCCTCTCAGATCCATCTTAAAATCGACCATCTCATCCTCCTCAAGGTCCTCTTAGACGACGAAACGAGTCAGATTCTCGTCGCCTATATCAGACATTGATCGTTCGTCTAACCTATCGCTTTCAACGTGCTCTAGAGCTCCAGTACTCTTAGCTACTTGTAAAGCCTTTGCCATATCTTCAAATGGATCGCCTAAATTAGAACGTCTTCTTATTGATCCTGGATCAGAGTTGACGTTAGTTTCTTCTAAAATCATAGCTAAGCTAAAGCTTAGCCGTTCTCCAGGAAACATTTCTATTCAGGGTGTGTGTAGTACATTTTCAGGAGCGACCCAAGGTCAAGTGTCCTTGGTCCTCCCATCGACATACTCGTAATCTCGGGTTCATCTTAAGGCATTTATTTTGCCAAAAGTAACATCTCAATTGCCGTCTTCTGTAATATCAGAGCAAGATTGGCCTCATCTCAGATCTCTTAAATTAGCGGATCCTGACTTTCTTACTCCAGATCACATTGACATTCTCATTGGTGCTGATAATCTCAGAAGAGTTCTCAAGTCCTCTCGCCTTGTTATGGGAGGCGACTCAGAACCTATAGCCTTCCACACCAGGTTCGSTTGGGCAGTTCTAGGMGCAACTTCCAGCCCGAGCAAGGTCGATCCTCTCAAAATTTGCCATGCCATCTATAACGAATCTCTTGACAAAGCTCTAACAAAACTCTGGGTTCAGGAAGAAGTCTCATCTTCGCCCGAGTCAACCTTAAGTCTTGCCGAATCGCAATGCGAGCAGCACCTTGTAGACCATCTCTCTTTCTCTTCTCAGATCTCTCTCTCAGATCTCTCTCTCTCTCTCTCTTTCTCGGACACTCTCCCTCTCTCCATCTCTCAGATCTCTCTCTCTCCCTTTCTCTCTATCTCTCTCTCAGATCTGTCTCGGAGGACTCTGATGACATCAGAGCCTTAACTCCATGACATTTCATCAGACGGGAGGCATTGACAACCATCCCCGATCCTTTTCTAATAGACATCTCAGATTCCAGGTTATCTCATTTCCAGCGGATTCAAGAGCCCTTTCAGCGATTTTGGAAAAGGTGGTCGACGGAATGCCTGCAAGCGCATCAGACCACATCCAAATCGCAGACATCGCTGAACGATATCAGGGAAGGGTCTCTTGTCCTCATTACCGACGAATGACTTTTTCCGTCAAAGTGGCCTCTCGCCAGGGTGATACAACTACACTCAGGAAAGGACGGTCTCTGCAGGGTTGTCACGCTTAAGACTGCCACCAGCACTATCACTAGACCTATCGTCAAG
This sequence comes from Polistes canadensis, assembly GCF_001313835.1. Lineage (NCBI taxonomy): Eukaryota > Metazoa > Arthropoda > Insecta > Hymenoptera > Vespidae > Polistes > Polistes canadensis. Next base: position 41,822 of record NW_014569992.1, read on the forward strand.
CTCGCACCATTGCCTTTCCAACCGCACAAGGAAGATTAATTTTCTTAGCGGTTCAGCACATCTCACAAAGTCAAAGTCTCGAATCACGCTCGAGAATTGGGGGGGGAGAATGTTTGAAAATTGCGCTCCTCAGACTAGATAGCAGAACCTCTCGGCTAGCATGATTAATGCGCCGTCTGTTATAGCTGAGCAGAAGACATAATGATTGTTCTTATTGATCAAGGGTTCACGCAACTTAACGTGTCAATAGGTCATTGGTCCCATGTGACGTCATTCTCTGCGTGTTACTCTCCTATTGATTGTTTGTCATCTTTTCCTAACTTGGAACGTGCTAAATGGTTTATTGTTTTCTTGCTACGACCTCGCTGTTCCTCAACCCGTACCGAAAAGATGCGAGGTCCTGGCAGAATAGTTTCTCAAGTCAATCAGTGCAGACGTGTCCTCTGACTCTCTAAATTTGGACATCTCCTTATAGTCCTCTCTCTCGCTCTTTTTTCATCTCTCACCGTTCTCATGGTCCTCATCTCACTCTTGTCCTCTCTCATCGAGGCAAAATCATTTTAGAAGTTAACCTGTGCAGACGTACTTTTGCAAATCTCAGAAATTTGTGAATCATCTCATAGTCTTCATCTCGCTTCAATCTCATCGCTAACCGCTCCATCTCATCTCACTCTCGCTTTTTCTTATCCAGACCATCCTTGTATTTGTGTCTTTATGACTGATCATCTCTTTATACTCTCTCTCATTAACGACCTCTTAAGTAATCTCATAACCTTAATCTCTAATCTGATCATCTCTATATACTTTCTGACCTCTTATTTTTGTACTCTTTGTTTCATTAATTCATTACTACATTTTTCTTTTGCTTTAACGACTTCTCGTGCTACGTACTTCCTGTACACGTAGCGTGATATCCGGTACACGTGGCGTGATTTCCGGTACACGTTGCGTAGCTTACCTATTACTGTTTGTCAAACCTATTATACTTTCGCTATCTCTAATTTTCTATTCATAATTGTTAATAAATCTTGTTCCACATAAATTCTACCAGAAATTAAGACAATACAGTCCACTAGCCTCTCTCGCCTATCTCCTTGTCTTCTCTTAGAGCATCTTATTCAAACCTCCTAATCTATTTCTATTCTCAAACAACTACAATCGAATTATGTCGAATTATAATTGAATGCTACGTGTGAAGTAACCAAAAAAAGTTGTAATAAAATGATTTTTTTTTGTTTTCCTCGACTGCAGTTGTTGTAAATAAAAGATATATGCTAGATTTTATTAGACAAAATACTTTTTATTTGTTAGTATACGCTTTAAAACTTCAAAGAAAACGATTTATAGCTTTTGTTATAAAACATTTATCTAGCAATTTTATTGTTTTTAATTACGATTTAATCTAGAAAGAAGCGTAAATTTGTTTTTAAATATATTAAAACATTATTAGCAACGGTAAAAATGTGCTACTAGAAACAAAACAGAAGGGACGTCAGCTTTACTACAGTTGGGTGTCGTTAAAAAAGATTCAATTCTTCACCTAAAGTAACCAATAATATTTGTAATAATGTGATTTTTTTCCTTTTTCTTGACTGCAGTAGTCCAAATGTAAATGATGTTTGCCTAATTCTTTCAGACCTAACACTTTTTATTTGTAAGTATACGCTTTAATGTTTGAAAGAAAACGTTTCATAGCGTCTGGTAAATAGCACTTTTTTAGATTATTTTTAATTTTAAACTTCGCTTTAATCCAGAAAGTAGCAAAAATATCTTTTTAAATAAATTTAAACCTCTTAAGAAACGGTAAAATCGTACTACTACAAACAAAACAGAATGGACGTCAGGCTTACTGCAATCGAGTTTCGTTAAAAAAGAATTGAATTCTTCACGTAACGTAACAAAAAAAAGTTGTAATAAAATAATTTTTTTCTTTTTTCTTGACTGCAGTAGTCCAAATATAAATGATGTTTGCATAATTCTATCGGAATAAACACTTTACATTTAAATATACGCTTTAAAGTTTGAAAGAAAACATTTCATAGCGTCTGGTAAATAGCACTTTTTTAGATTGTTTTTATTTTCAAACTACGCTTTAATCAAGAAAGAAGAAAAAATTTTTTTCTAAGTATAATAAAAATTTTTTAGCAAAGATTATAATGTTCTTTTATAAACTATACAAAAAAGATGTTTGGTTTATAACAATCGAATTTTTTCAAAATATATTTTAATGCTACACGAGAAGTAACCAAATAAAATTGTAATAAAATGATTTTTTTTTTTTTTCGACTGCAGTTGTTGTAAAATAAATGATATATACTAGATTTTATTGAACTGATCACTTATCATTTGTTAGTATGCACTTCAAGACTTGATAGAAAATTTCTTATAGCTTATGTAATATAGCTCTTTTTTAAAAATTTTATAGTTTTTAAATACGATTTAATCCTGAAAGTAGCAGAAATTTCTTTTTCAATATAATAATACATTTTTAGCAACAAAGAAATAGAAGTACTAGAAGCTAAACAGAATAGATGTTTGGTTGACTACAATCGAATTTCTTCAAAATATAATTGAGTTCGACACGTGAAGTAACCAAAAAGTGTTGTAATAGAATGATTTTTTGCTTTTCTTCTCGACTGCAGTTGTTGTAAATAAATGATATATGCTAGATTTTATTGGACATAATTCTTTTTATTTGTTAGTATTCGCTATAAAACTTGAAAGAAAACGTTTTATAGCGTCTGGTAAATAGCACTTTTTTAAATTATCTTTAATTTTTAACTACGCTTTAATCCAGAAAGTAGCAAAAATTTCTTTTTAAACAAGTATAAAATTTTTTAGCCAAGGTTAAAATGTGCTTTTAGAAACTATACAGAAAAGATGTTTCGTTTACTACAATCGAATTTTGTCGAAATATAACTGAATGCTACACGTGAAGTACATAAAAAAAGGTATAATAAAATGATTTTTTTCTGTATTCTTCGACTGCAGTTGATGTAAAGAAAATAATATATGCTAGATTTTTTTAAACCGTACACTTTTCATTCGTTCGTATATGCTTTAAAACTTGATAGAAAATTTCCTATAGGTTTTGTAATATAGCTCTTCCTCAGAAATTCTATAGATCTTACCTACATTTTAATCCAGAAAGTAGCGAAAATTTCTTTTAAAATATATTTAAACCATTTTAGCGACGGTAAAAATGTGTTACTAGAAACAAAACAGATTAAATGTCAGGTTTACTACAATCGAGTTTCGTTGACAAAAATTGAGTTCTTTACGTACAGTAACCAAAAAATGTTGTAATAAAATAATTTATTTCTTTTTTCTTGACTGCAGTAGTCCAAATATAAATGATGTTTGCATAATTCTATCGGAATAAACACTTTACATTTAAATATACGCTTTAAAGT
>NW_014569992.1:46334-61002 GCF_001313835.1 Polistes canadensis
CATTTCTTTAGATTGTTTTTAATTTTTAACAACGCTTTAATCCAGAAAGTAGCGAAAATTTCTTTTTAAATAAATTACAAATTTTTTAGCGAAAGTTAAACTATAATTGAATGCTACACGTGAAGAACATAACAAAAGTCATAATAAAATGGTTTTTTTCTGTTTTCTTCGACAGCAGTTGATATAAAAAAAATAATATATGCTAGAATTTTTTGGACTGTAGACTTTTAATTTGTTAGTATACGCTTTAAAACTCGAAAGAAAATGTTCTATAGATTTTGTTATATAGCATTTCTTTATGTATCTGCTAGTTTTGAACTACGGTTTAATTCAAAAAGTAGCGAAAATTTCTTTTTAAATATATTTAAAAATTTTTTCGACGGGTAAAATGTGCTACTAGAAACAAAACAAAATAAATATCAGGTTGACTACAATCGAGTTTTGTCGAAAAATAATTGAATTCTACACCTAAAGTAACCTAAAAAAGTTGTAATTAAATGATTTTTTTCCTTTTATTTGACTACAGTTGTGGAAAAGTAAATGATATCAGCTAAATATTATTGGACATAACATTTTTTACTTATAAGTATACGATATAAAATTTGAAAGAAAATGTTTTATAGCTCTTGTTATATAACATTTTTTTAGATATCTGATAGTTTTTAACTATGATTTAATTTAGAAACTAGCGAAAATTTTTTTTAAATATATTAAATCTTTTTTGTGAAGGTAAAAATGTGCTATTAGAAACACGACAGAATGGGTATCAGGTTTTCTACAATCAAGTTTCATGAAAAAGAATTGAGTTCTTCACGTGAAGTAGTCAAAAAATGTTCATATAAAATGATTTTTTTTCTGTTTTTGGACTGCAGTTATTGAAATACAGATGTTATTTGCTTGATTTTATTGAACGTTACACTTTTTATTTGTTTGTATACGCTTTAAAACTTGAAAGAAAACGTTTTACAGCTTTTATTATATAGCATTTCTTTATGTATCTGATAGTTTAGAACTACGGCTTAATTCAAAAAGCAGCAAAAATTTCTTTTTAAATATAATAAATCTTTTTTGTGAAGGATAAAATGTGCTATTAGAAACTAAACAAAATTAAAGTCAGGTTTACTACAATCGAGTTTCGTTGAAAAAGAATTGAATTCTTCACGTTAAGAAACAAAAATTTCTTTAATAAAATGATTTTTTTCCATTTTCTTGACTGCAGTAGTCCAAATGTAAAAGATGTTTGCATAATTCTTTCGGACTTATATTTGTAAGTATACACCTAAAACCTTGAAAGAAAACGTTTCATAGTGTCTGGTAAATAGCACTTTTTTAGATTTATTTTTATTTTATAACTTCGCTTTAATCCAGAAAGTAGAAAAATTGCTTTGTCAATATACTAAAAATTTTTTAGCAGAGGTAAAATGTGCTTTTAGAAACTATACAGAAAAGATGTTTTGTATAATACAATCCAATTTTGTCGAAATATAATTTCTTGCTACACGTAAAGTAACCTAATGAAGTTGTAATAAAATGATTTTTTTTGTTTTCCTCGACAGCATTTGTTGTAAATAAATGATATATGCTAGATTTTTTTGGACCTAATACTTTTTATTTGTAAGTATTCGCTTTAAAACTTGAAAGAAAACGTTTTGTAGATTTTTTTATAAAGCATTTCTTTAGATTGCTTTTAATTTATAACTACGCTTTAATCCAGAAAGTAGCGAAAATTTGTTTTTAAATATATTACAAATTTTTAGCAAAAGTTATTAAGTGCTTGTAGAAACTATACAGAAAAGATGTCTGGTTTACTACAATCGAATTTTGTCGAAATTTAATTTAATGCTACACGTGAAGTAACCAAATAAAGTTGTAATAAACTGATTTTTTTCTGTTTTCTACGACAGCAGTTGTTGTAAATAAATGATACATGCTAGATTTTATTGGACATACCACTTTTTATTTGTTAGTATACGCTTTCAAACTTAATAGTAAATTTCTTTTAGCTTTTGCTATATTGCTCTTTTTTAGAAGTTTTTTAGTTTTTACCTACAATTTAATCCAGAAAGTAGCGGAAATTTCTTTTTAAATGTAATTTTACATTTTAGCAACGGTAAAAATTAACTACTAAAAACTGAACAGAAAAGATGTTTGGTTGACTACAATCGAATTGATTCAAAATATAATTGAATTCGACACGTGAAGAAACCAATAAATTTTGTAATAAGATGATTTTTTTCAGTTTTTCTCGAGTGCAATTTTTTTAAATAAATGATATATGCTAGATTTTATTAAACATAATACTTTTTATTTGTTAGTATACGCTTTAAAACTTCAAAGAAAACGATTAATAGCTTTTGTTATAAAGCTCTTTTTTAAAAATTTTATAGGTCTTAACTACGATTAATCTAGAATAAAGCTTTAATTTTTTTTTAAATATAATAAAACATTTTTAGCAAAGGTAAAAATGTGCTATTAGAAACGAAACCGAATGGACGCCAGGTTTACTTCAGTTGAGTTTCGTTGGAAAAGAATTGAATTCTTTACGTAAACTAACCAAAAAAAGGTGTAATAAAATGATTTTTTTTTGTTTTCCGTGACAGCATTTGTTGTAAATAAATGATATATGCTAGATTTTTTTGGACCTAATACTTTTTATTTGTAAGTATTCGCTTTAAAACTGGAAAGGAAATGTTTTGTAGATTTTTTTATAAAGCATTTCTTTAGATTGTTTATAATTTGTAACTACGCTTTAATCCAGAAAGTAGCGAAAATTTCTTTTTAAATATAATAAAAATTTTTGAGCGAAGGTTAAAATGTGCTTTTAGAAATTATAAATAAAAGATGTTTGGTTAACTACAATCGAATTTTGTCGAACTATAATTGAATGCTACACGTGAAGTACTTAACAAAAGTTATAATAAAATGATTTTTTTCTGTTTTCTTCGACAGCAGTTGTTATAAAAAAAATAATATATGCTAGATTTTTTTAGACTGTAGACTTTTAACTTGTTAGTATACGCTTAAAAACTCGAAAGAAAATATTTTATAGATTTTTTTATATAGCAATTTATTATGTATCTGCCAGTTTTGAACTACGGTTTAATTCAGAAAGTAGCAAAAATTCCTTTTTAAATATATTAAATCTTTTTTGTAAAGGTATATATGTGCTATTAGAAACAAGACAGAATATATGTCAGGTTTTCTACAATCGAGTTTCGTTAAAAAATAATCGAATTCTTCACGTTAGGTAAACAAAAAATGTTGTATTAGAATGATTTTTTTTCTTCTTTTGTACTGCAGTTTTTAAAATATAAATGTTATTGGCTTAATTTTATTGGACGTAAAACTTTCTATTTGTTATTATACGCTTTAAAACTGGAAAGAATACGTTTTTCAGCTTTTGTTATATAGCATTTCTTTTTGTATCTAGTAGTTTGGAACTACGGTTACATTCAGAAAGTAGCGAAAATTTTTTTTAAATTTATTGAAAAATTTATAGTGACGGTAAAATGTGCTAATAATAACAAGACAGAATAGATGTCAGGTTGACTACAATCGAATTTTGTCAAAAAATAATTGAATTCTACACCTAAAGTAACCTAAAAAAGGTGTAATAAAATTATTTTCTTCCTTTTCTTCGACTACAGTTGTTGAAAAGTAAATGATTTTAGCTAAAATTTATTGGACAAACCACTTTTTACAAATTAGTATACGCTTTAGAACTTGAAAGGAAAAGTTTTATAGCTTTTGGTATACAGCATTTCTTTATGTATCTGCTAGATTTGAACTACGGTTTAACTCAGAATGTAGCAAAAATTTCTTTTTAAATTTTTAAATCTTTTTTTTGAAGGTAAAAATGTGCTATTAGAAACAAAACAAAATAAATGTCTGGTTTACTACAAACTAGTTTAGTTGAGAAAGAATCGAATTCTTCACGTTAAGTAACCAAACATAGTTGAAACAAAATGATTTTTTTTATTTATTCGACTGCAGTTGTTGAAAAGTAAATGATATCAGCTAAAATTTATTAAAAATAAAACTTTCTAGTTAATAGTATACGTTTTAAAACTTGAAAGAAAATGTTTTATAGCTTTTGTTATATAGCATATCTTTATGTATATGCTAGTTTTGAACTACGGGTTAATTCAGAAAATAGCAAAAATTTCTTTTTAAATATAATAAGTTTTTTTTGTGAAGGTTTAAATGTGTTATTAGAAACAAAACAAAATAAATGTCAGGTTTACTACAATCGAGTATCGTTGAAAAATATTTGAATTCTTTACGTAAAGTAACAAAAAAATGTAGTAACAAAATGATTTTTTCCTACTTTTGGACTGCAGTTGTTGAATAAATATTTTATTTGCTGGATTTTAATGAACGTAACACTTTTTATAAATTAGTATACGCTTTAAAACTTAAAAAAAAACGTTTTACAGCTTTTAGTATATAGCATTTTTGTATGTATCTGATAGTTTTAAACTACGGTTTAGTTCAGAAAGCAGCGAAAGTTTTTCTTAAATATATTAAAAAATTTATAGTGACGGTAAAATGTGCTTTTAGTAACAAGACAGAATAGATGTCAGGTTGACTACAATAGAGTTTCGTTAAAAAAAATTTAATTCTTCACGTTGAGTAACCAAAAAATGTTGTAATAAAAAGATTTTTTTCCTTATTCTGGACTGCAGTTGTGGAAATATAAAGGGTGTTTGCTGGATTGTATGAAACGTAGCACTATTTATATGTTAGTATACGCTTTAGGACTTGAAAAAAAACGTTTTACAGCTTTTGTAATGTAGCATTTCTTTATGTATCTGATAGTTTTGAACTACGGTTAAATTCAGAAACGAGCGAAAATTTTTTTTTATATATATTTAAACATTTTTAGCGACAATAAAAATGTGCTACTAGAAACAAAACAAAATAAATGTCCGCTTTACTTAAATCATTTTTCGTTGAAAAAAAATTTAATTGTACACGTATAGTATCCAAACATAGTTGGAATAAAATGATTTTTTCTCTTTCTCCGGCTGCAGTTGTTATAAAGTAAATGATATCAGCAAAAATTTATTACACATAACACTTTTTACTTAATGGTATACGCTTTAAAACTTGAAAGAAACAGTTTTAAAGCTTTTGTTATATAGCATTTCTTTATGTATCTGCTAGTTTTGAACTACGGTTTAAATCAGAGAGGAGCTTAAATTTTTTTATAAGTATATTTAAACATTTTTAGCGACAGTAAAAATATGCTTCTAGAAACAAAACAAAATCAATGTCAGGTTAACTACAATCCAATTTCGTTAAAAAAAATTTAATTGTACACGTAAAGTAACCAAACATAGTTTTAATAAAATGATTTTTTCAATTTCTTTGACAGCAGTTGTTGAAAAGTAAATGATTCAAGCTGAAATATATTAAATATAAAACTTTCTACTTAATATTAGACGTTTTAAAACTTGAAAGAAAATGTTTTATAGCTTTTGTTATACAGCATTTCTTTATGAATCTGCTAGATTTGAACTACGGTTTAACTCAGAATGCAGCAACAATTTTTTGCATATATTAAAGAATTTATAGTGACGGTAAAATGTGCTATTAGTAACAAGACAGAATAGATGTCAGGTTTATAACAATCGATTTTCGTTGAAAAAGAATTGAGCTCTTCACGTAAAATAACAATAAAATTTTGTAATAAAATTAGTTTTTTCCTTTTTCTGGACTGCAGTTGTTAGAATATAAATGTTATTTGCTTGATTTTATTGAACGTAACACTTTTTATTTGTTAGAATGCGCTTTAAAACTTGTAAGAAAACGGTTTACAGCTTTGGTTATATAGCATTTCTTCATGTATCTGCTCGTTTTGAACTACGGCTTAATTTGGAAAGTAGCAAAAATTTATTTTAAATATAATAAATCTTTTTTGTGACGGTAACAATGTGCTATTTGAAACAAGACAGAATGGATGTCAGGCTTACTACAATCGTGTTTCGTTGAAAGAGACAAGAATTCTTCACGTAAGGTTACCCAAAAAATTTGTAATAAAATGATCTTTTTCCTTTTTCTGGACTGCAGTTGTTGAAATATAAATGTTATTTGCTTGATTTTATTGAACGTAACACTTTTTATTTGTTATTGTGCGCATTAAAACTTGAAAGAAAACGTTTTACAGCTTTTTATATATAGCATTTCTTTATGTATCTGCTAGTTTTGAACTACGGTATAATTTTGAAAGTAGCAAAAATTTATTTTAAATATATTAAATCTTTTTTGTAAAGGTAAAAGTGTGCTATTTGAAACAAGACAAAATGGATGTCAGGTTTACTAGAATCGTGTTTCGTTGAAGAAAAATTGATTTCTTCACGTAAAGTAATCAAAAAATGTTGTAATAAAATGATTTTTTTCTTTTCTTTGAACAGCAGTTGTTGAAATATAAATGATATTTGCTGGATTTTATTAGACATAACACTTTTTATTTGTTAGTATACGTTTAAAATTTGATAGAAAACGTTTTATAGCTTCTTCTATACAGCACTTTATAGAAAATGTTATAGTTTTAAACAACTATTTAAACCAGAAAATAGCGAAAGTTTTTTCTTAAATATAATAAAAGTAATTTAGCGACGGTAAAAATGTGCTACTAGAAACAAATCAGAATGGATATCAGGTTTACTACAACCGAGTTTCGTTTCAAAAGAATTGAATTCTTCACTTAAGGTAATAAAAAAAATTGTAATAAAATGGTTTTTTTCCTTTCTTGGGACTGCAGTTGTTAAAATATAAATGTCATTTGGTTGATTTTATTAAACGTAACACTTTTTATTTGTTAGTATGCGCTTTAAAACTTGAAATAAAACGGTTTACAGCTTTTTTTATATAGCATTTTTTTATGTATCTGATAGTTTTAAACTACGGTTTATTTTAGAAAGCAGCGAAAATTTTTCCATAATATATTGAAAAATTTATAGTGACGGTAAAATGTGATATTAGTAACAAGACAGAATAAATGTAAGGTTGACTACAATCGAGTTTCGTTTAAAAAGAATTGAGTTTTTCACGTAAAGTAACCAAAAAATGTTTTATATAAATGATTTTTATCTTTTTTTTGTACTGCAGTTGTTGAAATATAAATGTTATTTGCTGGATTTTATTGGACTTAACACTTTTTATTTGTAATTATATTCTTTAAAACTTGGAAGAAAACGTTTTATATCTTTTGTTATATAGCATTTCTTTAGATATCTGATAGTTTTTACCTATTATTTAATACAGAAAGCAGCGAAAATTTTGCTCAAATATATTGAAAAGTTTACAGCGACGGTAAAATGTTCTATTAGAACAAGTCAGAATATATATCAGGTAGACTACAATTGAGTTTCGTCGAAAATAAATTGAATTCTACACGTAAAGCAACCAGAAAAAGTCGTAATAAGAAGAATTTTTCCCTCTTCTTTGACTTCAGTAGTCAAAAAATAAATGATGTTTGCCAAAATTTTTTGAACTGAAAACTTTTTATTTGTTAGTAAACGCTTTAAAACTTAAAATAAAACGTTTTATAGCATTTGTTATATAGCACTTTTTTAGATATCTGATAGTTTTCATAATAAATTTTGTCAAGAAAGCGGCGAAAATTTTTTTAAATATATTGAAAAATTTTTAGCGACAGTAAAAATGTGCTATTAGAAACAAGACAGAATTAAAGTCAGGTTGACTACAATCGAGTATTGTCGAAAGAGAACTGTATTCTACACGTAAAGTAACCAAAAAAACCGTAATTAACATATTTTTTCTTTTTTTTTGGACTGCAGCTGTTAAAATATAAATGATGTTTGCTAAATTTTTTAGAACATAAAACCTTTTATTTGTAAATATTCGTTGGAAAGTTGGAAAGAAAACGTTTTATTGCTTTTGTTATATTGCTCCCATTAATAAATTTAATAGTTTTTAACTACAATTTTATCCAGAAAGCAGCGAAAATTTCTTTTAAAATATATTAAAACATTTTTAGCAACGGTAAAAATGTGCTACTAGAACAAAACAGAATGGACGTCAGGTTTACTACAATCGAGTTTCCTTGAAAGAGAATGGAATTTTTCTCGTAAAGTAACCAGAAAAAGTTGTAACAAAATTATTTTTTTCTGTTTGTTTCGACTGCAGTTGTTGTCAAATAAATAATAAATTCTAGATTTTATTAGACATAACTCTTTTTATTTGCTAGTATACGCTCAAAACTTGAAAGAAAACGTTTTAGAGCTTTTGTTATAAAGCTCTATTTTAGAAATTTTATAGTTTTTAACTACGGTTTAATCCAAGAAGTAGCAAAAATTTCTTTTTAAATATAATAAAAGATTTTTAGCGAAGGTTAAAATGTGCTCTTATATACTAAACAGAATAGATGTTTTGTGTACAACAATCGAATTTTGTCAAAATATAAAAGAATTCAAAACGTGAAGTAACCAAAAAATGTTTTAATAAAATGATTTTTTTTTGTTTTCTTCGACTGCAGTTGTTGTAAAATAAATGACATATGCTAAATTTTATTGGACATAACACTTTCTATTTGTCAGTATACGCTTTAAAACTGGAAAGAAAACGTTTTATAGCTTTTTTAATATAGCTCTATTTTAGAAATTTTGTAGTTTTTAACAACGATTTAATCCAGAAATTAGAGAAAATTTTTTTTTAAATATTTTAAAACATTTTTAGCTACGGTAAAAATGTGCTACTATAAACCAAACAGAATAGACGTCATGTTTACTAATGTTGCGTATTATACGCAACGAGTGAGTAGGGCGAAGCGCCGGGGCATGTACGGCYCTGCCGAGACGTGAGACACGCTCGACAAAGCAGTGTCTCTGCTTTTAGTGGTAGCCACGGTAGCGCTAAGATGCTTGTAAGGGCTTCTTCTTTCAACAAGGTTGAGTTCTCCTACCACATTTATTTTGCTAATCACATGCATCGACAGCCCCGTTATGCTCGGACATTTCTGTGATTGGTGCAGCATTGCATTGCTTTTTGGTATAAAACCTAGCGCGTTCTTGCGCATGTTGGCACTCATCATTTGGGCACTTTTGATTCGTCACGCGTGATTCATCGCTCGAGATTCATCTATCTTAGAAAGCTGAGACTTGCGAGAACTACTTTATTGAGAATTATTTGTATTGCGCAATACTATATCATTTAAGTTCGGTCAGCGACAAGGGACAATGGCGGTCCTGTAATTGGCTAGAATTATCCTAATTTGTACGGATTCTTCGTCAACGTTTTAACTAGGGTTTTTATGCTAAAAGGCTTTACCCTGACGAGCCATATAAAGCGTACTTTTTAGTACAGACTAGGCTCAAATATATTTGTTATTGTGTTTTATTTTCCTATCCTCGTTCCCATTAATAAGCGATCTCGATATCACCCATAAGGGAATTTTTCGGTTTACTAAATTCAACTGGAGTACTGATTAAGGCATCGGTCGCATCTACATTTTGGTCTTTCGAGCCGGATAGGGAGCTTCCTCCCTACTCTTCGTCCGGCGTCTATTGTGCATACAGTCTTCTTCAACGGAGGAGAAAGAGGCGAGAGAAGACTTCTGATCGAGCAACAAAGTAGGTATTGCGTCATTGCTACAAGATAAGTAGTTTCTATTGTTCCGGTGCGTGAGTACCCTGCACGGGACACTTTATCAAGAGGATTCACCTGAGTTTTGTAATTTCTGTAGCTTGATCATTCTTTGAATTCGTTTTTTTCCCCCTCTTTCTTTTCTTAATTTTGCCTTTTGTCGTAAATTGCCTTGTTCGCCACAAATTTCGGGAGAAGAGTTAGTTATGCCGGCAGGGATCCATTTGGTAGATCACAAATTTCATGAGACCGCGATTATCGACGCAATTCTCGGTGTCGAGATTTTTACATTACTATGACGCTCAGATCAGAGTATTAGATTGAATGAAAGTTAATGGCACCAGGAACTGTGTCAGGATGGCTCGTTATGAAAACTGGAGCCGCGCTTTGTTCGCAGAGCGGTTACTGCTACAGAGATACAAAAAAGTTTAATTAATTATTGGAGAAAATTTGGAAGATTGAAGAACTAACTAAGACTAGTATTAAGTCACACGAGGAAAATTTGTGCGAAGCGCATTATAAAAGTAACACGCGACAGGATGATACAGGCAGATGTGTTGCAAGGCTGTCATTCAAACAAGAGAATCAGTTAGGCGATTCGTACACGAGCGCGTTGTAAGAATTTCACGCGTAGCAAGGATTTCACGCGTTGAGAGAATTACACGCGTTAAAGCGGTTATAATCCGGCGAGTCGGAAATTAGAAATGAATAAATTTAATTCTTACCTGAATATGAAGAACTAGGTCAAATGACGACGATAGAAGGAGTACCCCACGAAGATACATTCTATTTACCGCATCATGCTGTATTAAAGCATACTAGTCTTACGACCACATTGCGAGTAGTGTTCGACGCGTCGACAAAAAACTAGAAACGGGAATCTTTTAAATGAAGTATAAATAGTTGGTCCAACCATGCAGGAGGATCTGTTTACATTTTTAGGAAGATTCAGATCACGCGCTATCGCTATTACCGCGGAAATCGCGAAGATGTATCGGCAGATAATAAGGGACCCGCGCGATCGCAAATACCAAACTCTACTCTGGCGTCGACAGGAAAGTGAGCCCGTGTAAGCATATAGATTAAATACAGTAATTTATGGAACCGCCTCTGCGTCGTTCTTAGCAACGCGTAATTTACATCAACTCGCGAGCGACTAAGTTCACCAATTCCCGAGAGCTGTCATCGTTCTTAAGAGGATTTCTATGGAGACGACTTGTAAGCCGGAGCGCATACAGTTAGGGAAGCAAAGAGAGCTTGCGACGAATTAATAAGGATAACCGCAGAGGCAGGCATAAATTTTCGGCAATGGGCGTTAAATTGCGCCGAGATTCTAAAAGACTTAGATAGCACAGATAATAACATCGTAAATTTAGATTCGTCAAGAACGGTTGAAACATTAGGTGTTAATTGGAAACGCGGACGAAGATAAAATAGGCTATACGGTTAAGCGAGCTGTTGCTTTGGCAATTAAAATCAACGTGGGAGAAAAGGTGTCAGCTCGATATATATAAAATATAGCAAGATTTTAGCCAAAATCTCCACACGCTCGAAAAGAATAAGATTCGCGTGTAGCATAACGTGTAACGGAAAAGTATTGGAAATGTCCGATTTATACGGCGCGAGCTTTAATAACTTTTTGGCGCATTAAAACTCCTATGAATTGTTAAAGCGGCTAAAAACGCTTTGCGTGGACTTATAGAACGCTAGGCTAAATATTTTGACATATATTTCGACAGCACGACTAATTTTGTTGATTCTGCGAACGAATTACAGGCTCGCGTGATCGCAAAGCTTAGTTAATGAAAGATTTAAGTAGCATTTTATCTCTCCCCACTACCTCATTTTGACGGTCTACAGGAGGTGGCAAGAAAATCTTTTAAGTACAATCTAGTTAGTCTAGTTAGAATTGTTAGCGAAGCAATGTTATCGTGTGAGGCATTAATTATTTACGTCCTCGAGATAGAGGCTATTCTAAGCTTGCGTCTTATCACCTATCGGTCTAATGATTTGAACGACTTGCGTGCTCTTACACCTGGTCATTTTTTATTCGGATATTATTTGCCGAGTCCGCCAGAGGACAAGTAAAGGGTTGTATCATCTGGGTGTCTATCGTAATAGCAGCACGTTCTGCGGGTGAGACAGCTGTTCTGGAAATGATGAAATAAGGAATATTTGAAAGAGCATACGTCACAAGGACGTGTCACGAAGATACATGCGAGAGCTGACAGAATATAACACAAGGCAGCCGCGAAACCGGTTAACGGTTTTGTAAAGCGCAATTATAAACGTCTTTCTTCTTTGCCGAACGATTTATAAAAAAAAAAAAAAAAAAAACTCTTGCAATTTTGTAGAGTTAAATTTGAATATGTATTAAAACATGCGGTTAGCAGTGTATGTATATGTTTTCTAAGTTGTATTTTATTGTGTGTGTATCTTTTTAAATTTTTAACGGTGCCCGTTCAACGAGGGGGGGTATGCCGCGAATTATACGCTACGAGTGAGTAGGGCGAAGCGCCAGGGCATGAGCGGCCCTTTCGGTGATTGGTGCAGCATTGCATAGTTTTTTGGCATAAAACCTAGCGCGTTCTTGCGCCTGTTGGCACTCATCATTTGGGCACTCTTGATTCATGAAGCGTGAATCATCGCTCGAGATTCATATATCTTAGAAAACTGAGACTTGCAAGAACTACTTCAAAGAGAATTATTGTTATTGCGCTATACTACATCATTTAAGTTCGGTCAGCGACAAGGGACAAAGGCGGTCCTGTACTTGGCCAGAATTATTCTGATTTGTACGGATTCTTCGTCAACGTTTGATCCAGCGTTTTTATGCCGAAAGGCTTTTCTCTGACGAGCCAAAAAAAGCGTAGTTTTTAGTACTGTCTAGGTTCAAATATATTTGTAATTGTGTTTAATTTTCCTATAATCCTTCCTATTATTAAGCAATCTTGATATTACCCATAAGGAAATTTTTCGATTCACTACAAACCACTGGAGTACCGATTAAGGCATCGGTCGCATCATCAACTACAAACGAGTTTCGTTGAAAAAAAATTGAATTCTCAACGTAAAGTAATCAAAAAAAGTTGTAATAAAATAATTTATTCACTTCTTTTGGACTGCACTATTTAAAATATAAATGTAATTTGCTAGACTTTATTTAACCTAACACTTTTCATTTGTAAGTATACGCTTTAAAATTTGAAAGAAAACGTTTTATACCAATTGATATATAGCATTTCTTTAGATATCTGACAGTTTTTACTATTATTTAATCTAGAAAGCAGCAAAAATTTTTTTTGAATAAATTAAAAAATTTTTAACGACGGTAAAAAGTGCTATTAGAAATAACATAGAATACATGTCAGAATGACCACAATCGAGTTTCTTCGAAAGGGAATTGAATTCTACACGTAAAGTAACTAAAAAAATTCGTAATAAAATAATTTTCTTTCTCTTTTTTGACTGCAGTAGTCCAAATATAAATAATTTTTGCCTACTTCTATCAGACTTTTAATTTGTAAGTATACGCCTTAAAGCTTGAAAGTAAACGTTTTATAGCGTCTGTTAAATAGCACTTATTTAGATTTTTTTATTATTTTTAACTACGATTTAATCCAGAAAGTAGCGAAAATTTCTTTTTAAATATATTAAAACATTTTTAGCAACGGTTAAAATATGCTACTAGAAACAAAACAGAATGGACATCAGGTTTACTACTATCGAATTTCGTCGAAAAAGAATTGAATTCTTTACGTAAAGTAACCAAAAAAAGTTGTAATTAAATGATTTTTTCTCTTTTTTTTAACTGCAGTAGTCCAAATATAAATGATGTTTGCCAAGTTTTTCGGACCTAAAACTTTTTATTTGTAAGTATACACTTTAAAGGTTCAAAGAAAACGTTTTACAGCGTCTGTTAAAAAGCACTTCTTTAGATTTTTAATAATTTTAATCTACGATTTTATCCAGAAAGTAGCAAAAATTTCATTTTAAATTTATTAAAACATTTTTTGCAACGATTAAAATGTGCTACTAGAAACAAAACGGAATAAACGTCAGGTTAAATACCATTTAGTTTTGTCGAAAAAGAATTGAATTCTACAGGGGAAGTAACCAAAAAAACATGTAAGAACATGATTTTTTTTCTTTTTTTTGTCTGCAGTTGTCTAAATTTAAATGACATTTGCTAGATTTTATTTGACATAGCATTTTTTTTTTTTAGTACACGCTTTAAAACTTGAAAGAAATCGGTTTATTGCGTTGGTATATAGCACTTCTTTGGATAACTGATAGATTTCAACAATTATTTAATCTAGAAAGCAGCGAAAATTTCTCTTAAATATATTGAAAAATTCTTAGCGACGGTAAAAATGTGCTACTAGAAACAAGACAGATGGATGTCAGTTTGACTACAATCAAGTTTTATTATAAAAGAACTGAATTCTTTACGTAAAGTAACCAAAAAAAGTTGTAATTAAATGATTTTTTCTCTTTTCTTGGACTGCAGTTTTAAAAATTTAAAGGATATTTGCTAGATTTTATTTAACATAGAAATTTTTATTTGTTAGTATACGCTTTAAAACTTCAAAGAAAACGTTTTATAGCTCTTGCTATACTGCACTTTTTTAGAAATTTTATAGTTTTTAACTACGAAATAATTCACAAAGTAGCGAAAATTTCTTTTATATATATTAAAAAATTGTTAGCGATAGTAAAAATGTGCTTTTAGAAAATAAATATAGTAGATTTAAAGTTGACTACAATCGAATTGAGTCGAAAAATAATTTAATTCTACACGTAAAGTAACCAAAAAAAGTTTAAAGAAAATAATTTTTTATTTTTTTTTTAGACTGCATTTGACTTAACACTTTTTATTTTTTAGTATATGCTTTGAAACTTAAAAGAAATCGTTTTATAGCTTATGTAATACAGCACTTCTTTAGATTTCTAATAGATTTTCCCTATTATTTATTCAAGAATGCAGCAAAAGTTCTTCTAAAATATATTAAAAAACTTTTAGTTTCGTTAAAATGTGCTATTAAAAACTAAACAGAAT
>NW_014569992.1:61373-71260 GCF_001313835.1 Polistes canadensis
GAAGAACAATTGAATTCTACACGTAAAGAAACCAAAAAAAGTTTAAATAAAATGATTTTATCTGTTTTCTAGGACTGCATTTGTTAAAATATGAATAATATTTGTTAGATTTAATTGGACAAACACGTTTTATTTGTTAGTATACGCTTTTAAACTTTAAAGAAACCGTTTTATTTATTTTTGTAATATAGAAATTTTTTAGGAAATTTAAAGTTCTTAACTACAGTTTATTCCAGATAAAAGCAAAAATTTCTTTTTAGATATAATAAAATATTTTTAGCGACGGTAAAAATGTGCTATTAGAAACTAAACAAAATAGACTTCAGGTCGACTACTATCGAGTTTTTTTGAAAAAGATTTTAATTCTTCTCGTAAAGTAACCAAAAAAAGTCGTAATAAATTGATATTCTTCTTCTTTTAAGACTGCAGTTTTTGAAATATAAATGTTATATGCTAGATTTCTTTGGATCTAAAACCTCTCATTTGTTAGTAAACGCTTTAAAACTTGAAAGAAAACGTTTTATAGCTTTTGTTTTATAGCACTTTTTAAGATATCTGGTTGTTTTTAACTACGATTTAGTTCACAAAGTAGCGACAATTTTTATTAAATATATTAATAATTTTTTAGCAAAGATAAAAATGTGGTATTAAAAACTAAACAGAATAGATTTTAGGTAAATCACAATCGAGTTTCGTCAAAAAAAAATTGAATTTTGCAAGTAACATAACTAAAAAAAGTTCTAATTAAATGAGTTTTTCCCTTTTTTTTACTGCTGTAGTCTAAATATTCATGATGTTTTCCAAATTCTCTCAGACTTAACACTATTTATTTGTAAGTATACGCTATAAAACTTGAAAGAAAATGTCTCATAGCTTCTGTTATGTAGCACTTTTATAAAAATTTTATAGTTTTAAACTACGATTTAATTCACAATGTAGCGAAAATTTCTTTTACATATATATGTAGGATTCCTTTCTCTTCTCATCAGTCTTTTTATGAATATCTGAATATTGAAGTTCAGGAATACTGGTGTTAATATTAATAAATGGTTCTTAAAGATGAATACACTGTTTCCATGTAAATGCAATTTAATCTGATACACTTCAATAGAGTATTAGATGTTCGCTGCTTAAAGGCTAAACGATGATTAGTCTTAGATCTTTGTTCTTTATCAGTATTTCTTGCATCACAACATACCGCTGCACGTCGCTTCATACCAACTATATCGTATTATATTTCGTAGCCCGTTTGTCCAATTTCCTCTTCCCACACTCAGCCCTATTAGCATCTCCTTCGGCCCCCGAATGGAACTTATCGAACGGTTTCATGTAATCCGCCGCCGTTGTGGTGATCTTTGGTCCTTCACCCCTACAAACACGGAACACTTCATATCGGTTGTTTCTCTTATATCTAGATATCTTATACGGACCTAAGAATTTCTTTTGTATCTTTAACCCTGCACCCAACTGCGTGCGCTTTATCGCTACTAAATCGCCTTCGTTGTAAACACTTGCTTTCTTACATTTACGGTTTTAATTACGCCTATTTTATTCTTGAATTTTTAACAGACTTGCCTTTGTTGCTTCTCTCAGTCTTGAGCGCTCATCAGAATATTGCAATATCGCCACTTTCTCTATTAATTTTAAAATAGCTAAATCTTCGCGCTGCTTCATTTTTATGCTGAACATCACCTCGAAAGGTGACGCATCTACACTACGCTGATAAGTGCTACTAATCGCTCTTTGAACCTTATCTACGTACTTATACCATTTGTCAGGCGCGTCTATGGACATCTTAGTCAGTACCGAGATAATAGTTCGAATAATTCTTTTAACCTGACTGTTTCCTCTCGGTATACCAGTAGTAGTTAGAACGTGCTCGACCCTTTCCGTTATGCAATACTCTTTAAACTCTGTTGCCGTGAATGCGGTTCCCTTATCTGTAATAATACGTGTTGGATTACCGAATGTTATCTGCTTTAACTGACCTTAATTTTTCCCCTGCTTACGCTCCGCTAATATACACGGTACACAACAGCTGATTATCTTATTGATTTTTTCTTTCAGACCCGGCATGTAAAATTCTTCTTTTATTTTTTCGGCTACCTTTCATCCAGAGAAATGACCATTTTCGTGAGTTATTCTTATGATATTAGCCTGCATGCTCGTAGGCCACACTATGACGTTCTTATCGTTTACATGCTTCATCAAAATATTATTTTCTAAAATATAAGGTCTGTATGGCTCCTTTTCCACTACAAGACGTATGACGCGTAATCTTTTCCCTTCTTCCTGTTTTTTTCTTATATTTTGTAATAACGTATCTTCGTAATCGATACCTGGGATAATAAGATCGTCCATGTATGTTAAAACTATTTTCTTCCTTACCAAATCGCCAAAAACATCATAAATAAATCTCAAAAAACTAGCAGGACTGCTACACAACTTAAAAGGTGTTTTAAGAAACTCAAATTGCCCGTCTGAAATAACAGACGAAGTAAACTTACGGCTATCTTCCTCAATCTTGACATGAAAAATCCCGTTTTTAAGATCAATTGTCCAAAATACCACTCCCTGTGTCAACGCATCAAGACAGTCTTCCATCAATGGCATTGGAAATCGATCTCTTATCACCTTTGCATTTAATTTACGGTAATCAATACAAGCTCTGTAAGTTCCGTCCTTCTTAGGTACAACTACTACCGGACTACTACATTCACATGTACTGGGTTGAATTATTCCCTCGCCCAACCACTGTTCTAATTGCTGCGTAACTATTTTTTTCTCTTTTGGAGCTAATCTCTTCGGCTTAGAACAAACTGGAATATTATCCGCCAACTTTATTTTTGTCTCTGTTCGCGCGTCTGGTTTAGTATTTTGCTTATAATTTCGTATTAATTCTTTTAGGCGCACCTTGTACGGTTCTTTTACGTCTATTTCATCCGTATCTACATACTTTATTTCCATTATCGCCTTTATATTTTCTACTTCTTTATTTGCATTCATATCGTCTGTATCCGTCCGTCGCTCCCCACCAACATAACTATAGTCGCTCGATTTTACCTATCCCTTGCTTATCTCCTCGCTGAGTCTTTTGTCTGGTCGTCTTATTTCTACTTGCCTTTTAATTATACGAACGTCTAACTCGTTCAGCAACTCTCTTCCTAAAAGAACTTCGCATCTCATATCTGACTGGCTTACTACAAATACATCCGTTTTATACATACCGTCTTCGATATCGATATTTACTTCACATCTCCCTATTAGCTTTATTATCGCATTACCCAACCCTGCCAATCGTCGAGTGGTTTCACATAATCTTGGTCTTCCTAATTTATTATATAGCTCTGAATTTATAATGCTTACTTCGCTGCCCGTATCTAATAACGCATATGCTATCAAACTATTAATCCTGATCGCAACTTTATCCGTAGTTGATTGAACACAATTGATACTTGCTTTATTTTCGACAGCTGCAGTGATTTATTAAAATGACTCGCTATGTGACCGAAATTATTACATTTAAAACATTTGAGACCTTTTTCTTTGTCTGGACAGAAACGATAACTATGTGCTTCCGAACCGCACCCGTATCAATGGTATTTTATTATCTCCGGACATCTACTGATACGTACTGACGCTACGTTCCCTTGATTATCTTTTCTAAATCGCGTTCCTTGTACGTTACTTTCTATAGGTTAATCAAATATTTGATTGTTATTTTTCA
The DNA here is from genome assembly GCF_001313835.1 of Polistes canadensis. NCBI lineage: Eukaryota > Metazoa > Arthropoda > Insecta > Hymenoptera > Vespidae > Polistes > Polistes canadensis. The sequence continues at coordinate 65,101 of NW_014569992.1, forward strand.
ATTCTGTTCGGGATCCGTACAATAATGCCTTATCGCGACGTTGGCCTAACAAACTATCCGCCATGTACTGTATAAGGGCGTCTTCTTCGATGTTACCTTGATTCGCGATTTTTTGCATACTATAAATGTACAAGTGACTACTTTCGCCTGGTTGTTGTCTACGCTTGGATAACTGCTTATGAATCGTGGCTGAGATTACCTTTACCTGAAATTTCCTAATCAAACTACGCTTTAAGCTCTCCTATGATTTAATTTCTCTTTCAAACGATATAAATTGCTTTGCTGCTCCTTTTAACATACGTTTTCCGTCGATAAACTTCTGCAAATCGTTCCATCCCAACAATGCGCTAGTATGTTCCATATCGTTGATCCAATAGCCTATCAGTAGCTTATCCTCTCAGTTAAAATATGATAGGCTTTCTTCTACATCCTTTATGGAAAACGAAGCGAGTTGTTGCGTAGCAACGCTAACTGCTCCTCCTTCTCCTCGTTGTCTACTACACTGTGATTGTTCTTCTCGCTTGCCTTTGTCTCCTTCTTCTTCTTCTTTTTCTTCACTTTCTTCGTCTTCGCTTTCTTCATCTTTCATCGCATCTTTAAAGCGATTTCTTAACGCCTGCTTATTTCCGACTGTGGATAACCTTAACTTCTTCGCCGCTTCTTTAAACTCCCTTAATTTCATGGAGTCMAWCTGCTTATAGGTGTAWSTTACGGCTTCTTCCTCGACTGCTTTACCTTGACGCTTTTGTTCTTCAACTCGTCTTCTTAGTGACGTGTTTTCAACGGCCTATTCGTTCAACTCCTAACGTCCAAATTCCTGCTTATCCGCACTTGTTTTGAGCGCTACCTTGAATTAAACCATCGCTTAAACAGTTACCTTTCTTAATCTTAATGTTTCTTTATCGTCTCCTTATATCACTGTTACACTAACACTACCAATTACTTCACAACTTTACTTTAGTATCAACGCGTGGTCAATTTTCATCGCGCAACACTCTTAATAAACTTAGAATCGGATTCACACTGCTAGTAATTGTAACGCAACTGTCAACTTGATACAACTTTATGCAACTTTACACGACTTTATACGACTTTATACGACTTTATAAGACTTTTTATTGCACACATGAAATCAATTCTCTTTTAACCTCAGACGAGCCCCCAAATGTAGGATTCCATTCTCTTCTTATAAGTCTTTCTATAAATATCTGAATATTGAAGATCAGAAATACAAGTGTTAATAATAATAAACGGTTCTTAAAGATGACTAGACTGTTTCCATGTAAATACAATTTAATCTGATACAATTCAATACAGTAAAAGATGTTCGCTGCTTAAAGGCTAAACAATGATCTAAGACTGATCATTTTTTTTTATCACTTTTTCTCGCATCGCAACGTACCGCTGCACGTCGCTACATACCAACTATATCGTATTTAACTTTATAGCCCCTTTGTCCAATTTTCCCTTCCCACATATATTAAAAAATTTTTAGCAAGGAAAAAATTTGTTATTAGAAACTAAACAGAATGGATGTCATTTTGACTACAATCAAATTTTGTCGAAAGAGAATTAAATTCTTTACGTAAAGTATCAAAAAAAAGTTGTAATAAAATGATCTTTTCCCTTTTTTTGGACTGCAGTTTAGAAATATAAATACTACTTAGTAGATTTTATTTGACTTAACACTTTTTATTTGTTAATATACGCTCTAAAACATAAAAGAAAACGTTTTATAGCTTTTGTTACATAGCAATTCTTTAGATATCTGATAGTTTACAATTATTATATAATCAAGAAAGCAGCGAACATTCTTCCTAAATTTATTTAAAAATTTTTTGCGCCGGTAAAATGTGCTATTTAAAACAAGACAAAATGGTAGTCAGGTTGATTACAATCGAGTTTAATTGAATGCGAATTGGATTCTTCACGTAAAGTAACGAAAAAAAATTGTAACAAAATGATTTTTTCTCTTTTTTTGACTGCATTTGTTAAAAAAAATGTTATTAGCTGGCCATTATTGGACTTTAAAATTTTTGTTTGTAATTATATGTATTAAAGTTCAAAAGAAAACGTTTTAAATCTTCTGTTAAATAGCACTTTTTTAGATTTTTTATAGGTTTATATACGATTTATACCAAGATTTTTCTAAAATTTCTTTCATAATAAATTAAAATTTTTTTAGCAAAGGTTAAAATGTGCTTTTAGAAACTAAACAGAATAGATGTTTGGTTGACTACAATCGAATTTTGTCGAAAAAGAATTAAATTCTACACTTAAAGTAACCAACAATTTGCAACAAATGGATTTTTTCTCTTCTCTTGGACTGCAGTTGTTGAAATGTAAATGATAATTGCTGGATTTTATTGGACATACCACTTTTGATTTGTTAGTATACGCTCTCAAACTTAAAAGTAACCGTTTTATAGCTTCTGTTATAAAGCACTTTTTTAGAAATTTTATAGTTTATCTCTACGATTTAATCCAGAAAGTAGCTAATATTTTTTTTAAATTTATTAAAAAATTTTTTGCGTCGGTAAAATGTGCAATTTGAAACAAGACAAAATGTTAATCAGGTTGACTACAATCGAGTTTAATCGAATGAGAATGGAATTCTTCACGTAAAGTAACGCAAAAAAGTTGTAACAAAATGTATTTTTCTCGTTTTTTTAACTGCATTTGTTAAAATAAAAATATTGTTAGCTTGATTTTATTGAATTTTACACTTTTTATTTGTAATTATATTCTTTAAAGTTTAAAAGAAAATATTTCATATCTTCTGTTTAATAGCAGATAATAGAAATTTAAGAGTCTTTAACTAAGGTTTAATTTACAAAGTAGCAAAAATACCTTTCAAATATATTAATATTTTTTTAGCAAAGGTTAAAATGTGCTATTAGAAACAAAACAGAATAGATGTTTTGTTGACTACAATCGAATTTTTTCAAAAGAGAATCGAATTCTACACGTAAAGTATTAAAAAAAAACTGTAATAAAATGATTTTTTCTCTTTTTTTTTTACTGTATTAGTCCAAATATAAATGAGGTTTGCTAATTGTTTCGGTCTTAAAACTTTTTATTTGTAAATATACGCTTTAAAGCTTGAAAGAAAATGTTTCATAGCTTCTAGAAAAAAAAACTTTTTTAAATTTTTTATAATTTTTAGCCACGATTTAATCCAGAAAGTAGCAAAAATTTCTTTTTATATATATTAAAAATTGTAAGCGATAGTAATAATTTTCTATTAGAAACATTGGATGTCAGGTTGACTACAATCGAGTTTCGTCGAAAGAGAATTTAATTCTAAACGTAAAAATACTAAAAAACGTTGTGATAAAATGGTTTTTTTTAATTTTTTTTTACTTTAGTAGTACAAATATAAATAATGTTTGCCAAATTTTTTCGTTCTTATTACTTTTTATATGTAATTATACGCTTTCAAACTTAAAAAAATGTTTAATATCTTCCGTTATATGAAACTCTTTTAGATTTGTTATAATTTTTAACTACGATTAAATCGATAAAAAAGCAAAAATTTCTTTTTAAATATATAACTACATTTTTAGCGACGTCTAAAATGTGCAACTAGAAACAAAACATAAGTGATGTCAGGTTTACTACAATCGAGTTTCGTTGAAAAATAAATGAATTTTTCACGAAAAGTAACCAAAAAAAATTGTAATAAAACGATTTTTATCCTTTTTTTTTGACAGCAGTTTTTAAAATATAAATGTTAATGGCTAGATTTTATTAGACCTAACACTTTTTATTGGTTAGTATACGCTCTAAATCTTCGAAGAAAACGTTATATCGCCTTTAGTATATAGCATTTCTTTATGTATATGATAGTTTTCAACTACTATTTAATCTGTAAAGCAGCGAAAATTTTACTTAAGTATATTGAAAAATTTTTAATGACGGTAAAATGTCCAATTAAAAACAAGACAAAATAGATATTATGTTGACTACAATCGAGATTCTTCAAAAAAGTATTGAATTCTACACGTAAAGTAACCAAAAAAGTCGTAATAAATTGATATCCTTCCTTTTTTTTGGACGGCAGTTGTTGAAATATTAATGGTATTTGCTAAATTTTTTTAGAACTAAAACCTCTTATTTGTTAGTAACCGCTTTAAAACTTGAAATATAACGTTTTATAGCTTTTGTTTATAGCACTTCCTTATATATCTGATTGTTTTCATCTCCGATTTAGTTCACAAAGTAGCGACAATTTTTATTAAATATATTTAAAAACTTTTAGCGAAGTAAAAAATGTGCTATTAGAAACTAAACAGTAAAGATGTTAGCTTGCCTAAAATCGAGTTTCGTCGAAAAAAAATTGAATTCTACACGTAAAATACCAAAAAATGTTTTAATAAAATGATTTTTTCTCTTTTTTTATACTAAAGATGTTTAAATATAAATCATATTTGCTGGATATTATTGGACATACCACTTTTTATTTGTTAATATACGCTTTAAAACTTGATAAAAAACGTTTCAAAGCTTTAGTTAAGTAACACTTCTTTAGAAATACGATAGGTTTAAACTATTATTTAGTCCAGAAAGCAGCAACAATTTCTCCTAAATATATTGAAAAGTTTTTAACGATGGTAAAAATGTGCTATTAGAAACTAAACAGAATTAATGTTAGGTGGAATACAATCAAGTTTCGTCGAAAGAGAATTGAATTCTACACGTAAAGTAACCAAAAAAAGTCGTAATAAAATGATTTCTATCTTTTTTTCTACTGCAGTTGTCCTAATATAAATAATGGTGGCAAAATTTTTTCAGACTTAACACCTTTTATTTGTAAGTATTCGCTTTAAAGCTTGAAAGAAAACGTTTTATAACTTCTATTAAATAGCACTTTTTTATATTTTTAATAGTTTTTAACTACGATTCAATCCGAAAAGTAACAAAAATTTCATTTTAAATATATTAAAAAATTGTAAGCGACGGTAAAAATTTGCTATTAGAAATTAAACAAAATGGATGTTATGTTGACAACATTCGAATTTTGTCAAAAAAAAATTTAATTCTACATGTGAAGTAACCAAAAAAAGTTTTCATTAAACTATTTTTTGCCTTTTTTTGGATTGCAGTGGTTGAAAAATAAATGTTTTTTGCTTGATTTTATTAAACACAACACTTTTTATTTGTAAGTATACGCTTTAATTCTTGTAAGAAAACGTTTTATAGCACTTGTTGTATAGCACATCTTTAGATATCTGATTGTTATCAACTATTATTAAATCTAGAAAGCAGCAAAAATTTTTTTTAAATATATTAAAAAGTTTTTAGCGACGATAAAATGTGCTATAAGAAACCAGACAGAATGGATGTCAGGTAAAGCACAATCAAGTTTCGTCCAAAAAGAATTAAATTCAACACGTAAAATAACCAAAAAAAGTTTTAAATAAATGATTTTTTCTCTTTTTTTTAACTGCAGTAGTCCAAATATTCATGATGTTTTCCAAATTCTCTCGGACTTATTACTCTTTATTTGAAAGTATACGCTCTATAGCTAAAAAGAAAACGTTTTAAAGCTTCTGTTAAATAGCACTTTTTTAGATTTTTTTTAATTCTTAACTACGATTTTATCCAAAAAAAAGCAATAATTTCTTTTCCAATATATTACAAATTTTTTAGCGAAGGTAAAAATGTGCTAGTAAAATCTAAACAGGATAGAAGTTTAGTTGACTACAATCGAATTTTGTCGAAAAATAATTGAATTCTGCACGTAAAGTAAACAAACAAAATTGTTTTAAGATCATTTTTTTTGGTTCTTTGACTGCAGTTGTAGAAAAGTAAATAATAATTGCTAGATTTTATTAGACATAACACTTTTTATTTGTTAATATGCGCTTTAAAACTTGAAAGATAACGTTTTATAGCTTTTGTTCTATAGCACTTTTTTAGAAGTTTTAAAGTTTTTAATTGCGATTTAATCCAGAAAGTAGCGAAAATGTCTTTCAAATATATCAAACCATTTTTTGCGACGATAAAAATTTGCTACTAAAAACAAAACAAAATAAATTTTAGGTTTACTACAATCGAGTTACGTTAAAAAAGAATTAAATTCTTAACTTAAAGTAACAAAAAAAATTCGTAATAAAATTATTTTTTAAAAAGTAAATTATATTTGTTTGACTATATT
>NW_014569992.1:72169-77439 GCF_001313835.1 Polistes canadensis
AACGTTTTATAGCTTTTTTTATATAGCAATTTTTTATGAATTTTTAAAGTTTTTAACTACAATTTTATCCAAAATGTAGCGGTTTTTTCTTTTTAAATATAATTAAAAATTTTTAGCGACGGACAATTTGTGCTTCTACAAACAAAACAGAATAGATGTCAGGTTTACTACAATCGAGTTTCGTTGAAAAAGAATTGAAATCTTTACGTAAAGTAACCAAAAGAATTTGTAATAAAATGATTTCTTCTCTTAATTTAACTGCAGTATTCCAAAAATAAAAGATGAAGTTAAATTTTTTTTGACATAACACTTTTTATTTGTAAGTATATGCTCTAAAGCTTGAAAGAAAACGTTTTATTGACTTTTTTAAATAGCACTTTTTTAGATTTTCTATAATTTTTAACTACGAATAATTCTAGGAAGTAGCAAAAATTTCTTTTTAAACATATTAAAAATTTTTTACTGAAAGTAAAAATGTAATACTAGAAACTAGTCAGAATAGATGTTTGGTTGACTACAATTGAATTTTGTCGAAAAAAAATGGAAATCTACACGTGAAGTAACAAAAAAAATAAGTAGTAAAATGAATTTGTCTCTTTTCTTCGACTGCAGTTGTTTAAAAGTAAATGATAATTGCTAGGTTTTATTGGACATAACACTGTTTATTTGTTAGTATTCAGTTTAAAACTTGAAAGAAAACGTCTTTATAGCTTTTGTTTTATAGCACTTTTTTAGAAACGTTATAGTTTTAACTATGATTTATTTCAGAAAGTAGCGAAAATTTCTTTCTAAAAATATTAAAACATTTTTAGCGACGGTAAAAATATGCTACTAGAAACAAAACAGAATACATGTCAGGTTTAGTAAAATCGAAATTTGTCGAAACAGAATAGAATTTTTCACGTAAAGTACCCATAAAAAAGTTTAAATTAAATGATTTTTTTCTTTTTTTTGAACTGCAGTTGTTGAAATAGAAATGTTATTTGCTAGATTTTGTTGGACCTAACACTTTTTATTTGTAATTATATGCTTTAAAACTTAAAAGAAAACGTTTTATATCTTTTGTTATATAGCATTTCTTTAGATATCTGATAGTTTTTACCTATTATTTAATACAGAAAGCAGCGAAAATTTTGCTCAAATATATTGAAAAGTTCAAAGCGACGGTAAAATGTTCTATTAGAACAAGTCAGAATAAATGTCAGGTAGACTACAATTGAGTTTCGTCAAAAATGAATTAAGTTCTACACGTAAAGTAACCAAAAAAAGTAGTAATAAGAAGATTGTTTCCCTCTTCTTTGACTTTAGTAGTCTAAATATAAATAATGTTTGCCAAATTTTTTTGGACTGAAAACTTATTATTTGTTAGTATAAGCTTTAAATCTTGAAAGAAAACGTTTTATAGCATTTGTTATATAGCACTTTGTTAGATACCTGATAGTTTTCATAATAAATTTTATCAAGAAAGCGGCGAAAATTTTTATAAACATATTTAAAAATTTTTAGCTACTGTAAAAATTTGCTACTAGAAAAAAAACAGAATAGATGTCAGGTTGACTACAATCGAGTATCGTCGGAAAAGAATTTAATTCTACACGAAAAGTAATCAAAAAAAGTCGTAATAAAATGATTTTTTTTTTGGCTGCAGTTGTTAAAATATAAATGATAATCTCTGGATTTTATCAGACTAAACACATTTTATTTGTAACTATACGCCTAAAAACTGAAAACAAAACGTTTTTAAGCTGTGCTTGTAAAGCATTTCTTTAGAAATCTAATAGTTTTTAACTATTATTCAATTTAGAAAGCAGCAAAAATTTTTCTTAAATGAATTGTATAATTTGTAGCAAATGTAAAAATACGCTTTTAGAATAAAAACCGAATGGATGTCAGGTTTACTACAATCGAGTTTCGATGAAAAGGAATTGAATTCTTCGCGTAAAGTAACAAAAAAAAATTTTAATTATATGATTTTTACTTTTTTTTGGATTCTAGATGATGAAATGTAAATAATATTTGCATGATTTTATTGGACATAACACTTTTTATTTGTTAGTATACGCTTTAAAACTTGAAAGATAACGTTTTACAGCTTTTGGTTTATAGCAATTCTTTATGCATCTGCTAGTTTTGAACTACGGTTTAGTTAAGAAAGTAGCAAAAATTTATTTTAAATATAATAAATTGTTTTTGTGAAGGTAAAAATGTGCAAATAGAAACATAACAGAATGGATGTCAGGTTTACTACAATCGTGTATCGTTGAAAAAGAATTGAGTTCTTTACGTAAAGTAACCAAAAAATGTTGTAATAAAATGATTTTTTTCTTTTCTTCGGACTGCAGTTGTTGACATATAAATGTTATTTGTTGGATTTTATTGATCGCTAAACTTTTTATTTGTTAGTATACGCTTTAATACTTGAAAGAAAACGTTTTACAGCTTTTGGTATATAGCATTTCTTTATGTATCTGCTAGTTTTAAACTATAGTTTAATTCAGAAAGTAGCCAAAAATTTCTTTTTAAATAAATTGATCCTTTTTCGTGAAGGAGAAAATGTCGTATTAGAAACAAGACAGAATCGATGTCAGGTTTATTACAATCGATTTCCGTTGAAAAAGAATTGAGTTCTTTACGTAATAACAATAAAATTTTGTAATAAAATGATTTTTTTCCTTTTTTCGGACTGTAGTTGTTGAAACACAAATGTTATTTGCTGAATTTTTTTAAACGTAACACTTTTTATTTGTTAGTATACGCTCTAAAACTTGAAAGAAAACGTTTTACAGCATTTGTTATATAGCATTTCTTTATGTATCTAATAGTTTTAAACTACGGTTTATTTCAGAACGCAGCGAAAATTTTTCTTACATATATTGTGAAATTTATAGTTACGAAAAAATATGCTCTTAGAAACAAGACAGAATAGATTTCAGGTTTACTAGAATCGTGTTTCGTAGAAAAAGAATTGAATTCTTCACGTAAAGTTACCAAAAAAAGGTGTAATAAGATAATTTTTTCTCTTTTCATCGACAGCAGTTGTCGTAATATAAATGATATTTGCTGGATTTTATTAGACATACCACTTTTAATTTGTTAGTATACGTTTTAAAACTTGATAGAAAACGTTTTATAGCTTCTGTTATACAGCACTTTATAGGAAATTTTATATTTTCTAACAACGATTTAAACCAGATAGTAGCGAATATTTTTTTTTTAGTATATAGAATCTTTTTTGTGAATGTAAAAATGTGCTATTAGAAACAAGACAGAATGGATTTCAGGTTTACTACAATCGAGTTTCGTGGAAAAAGAATGTAATTCTTTACGTTAAGTAACCAAAAAATATTGTAATAAAATGATTTTATACCTTTTTTTGGACTGCAGTTGTTAAAATATAAAGGTAATTTCTTGGATTATAATGAACGTACCACTTTTTATTTGATAGTATACGATTTGAAACTTGAAAGATAACGTTTTACAGCTTTTAGTTTATAGCATTTCTTTATGTATCTGCTAGTTTTGAACTACAGTTTAATTCAGAAAATAGCAAAAAATATCTTTTTAAATATATTGATCCTTTTTCGTGAAGGTGAAAATGTGCTATTAGAAACAAATCAGAATGGATATAAGGTTTACTACAACCGAGTTTCGTTTAAAAAGAATTGAAGTTTTCACGTAAGGTAACTAAAAAAAGTTGTACTTAAATTATTTTTTTCTTTTCTTCAGACTGCAGTTGTTGAAATATATATGTTATTTGCTGGATTTCATTAAACGCAACACATTTAATTTGTTAGTATACCAATTAAAACTTGAAAGATAACGTTTTACAGCTTTTGGTTTATATCATTTCTTTATGCATCTGCTAGTTTCGAACTACGGTTTAATTTAGAATGTAGCATAAATTTATTTTAAATATATTAAATCTTTTTTGTGAAGGTAAAAGTGTGCTAATAGAAACAAGACAGAATAGATGTCAGATTTACTACAATCGTGTATCGTTGAAAAATAGCTGATTTCTTCACGTAGAGTAACCAAAAAATGTTGTAATAAGATTATTTTTTTTTTTTCTACGGACTGCAGATGTTGAAATATAAATGTTATTAACTGGATATTATTAAACGCAACACATTTAAATTGTTAGTATACGCTTTAAAGCTTGAAAGAAAACGTTTTACAGCTTTTTTTATATAGCATTTCTTTATGTATCTGATAGTTTTAAAATACAATTTTTTTCAGAAAGCAGCGAAAGCTTCTTTTAAATATATTAAATCTTTTTTGTAAAGGTAAAAATGTGCTAATAAAAACAAGACAAAATAAATGTCATGTTTACTACAATCGATATTCGTTGAAATAGAATTGAGTTCTTCACGTAAAGTAACAATAAAATTTTGTAATAAAATGATTTTTTTCCTTTTTTTGGACTGCAGTTAGTGAAATATAAATTTTATTTGCTTGATTTTATTAAACGTAACACTTTTTATTTGTTAGTAAACGCTTTAGAACTAGAAAGCATACGATTTACAGCTTTTGTTATATAGCATTTCTTTATGTATCTTATAGTTTTAAACTACAATTTATTTCAAAAAGCAGCGAAAACTTCTTTTAAATATAATAAATCTTTTTTGTAAAGGTAAAAATGTGCTATTAAAATCTAGACAGAATTGATGTCAGGTTTACTACAATCGAGTTTCGTTGAAATAGAATTGCGTTTTTCTCGTAAAGTAACCGAAAAATGTTGTAATGAAATGATTTTTTTCCTTTTTTTGGACAGCAGTTGTTGAAATATAATCGTTATTTGCTTGATTTAATTGAACGTAACACTTTTTATTTGTTATTATGCGCTTTAAAACTTGGAAAAAGATGTTTTACAGCTTCCTTATATAACATTTCTTTTGTATCTGATAGTATTAAACTACAATTTATTTCAGAAAGCAGCAAATACTTCTTTTAAATATATTAAATCTTTTTTGTAAAGGTTAAAACGTGCTATAAAACAAGAAAGAATAGATGTCAGGTTTACTACAATCTAATTTCATTTAAATAGTATTGAGTTCTTTACGTAAAGTAACCGAAAAATGTTGTAATGAAATAATTTTTTTCCTTTTTTTGGACTATAGTTGTTGAAATATAAACGTTATTTTATTGATTTTATACAACGTAACATTTATTATTTGTTAGTGTGCGCTTTAAGACTTAAAAGAAAACGTTTTACAGCTTTTTTTATATATCATTTCTTTATGTATCTGCTAGTTTTGAACTACGGTTTAATT
>NW_014569993.1:0-1754 GCF_001313835.1 Polistes canadensis
TAAATAATGTAACATCAGTGGAAAATAAATGTTAAATTAAAAATTTAACGAATAAAGAAAAATTAAATATACCTTTTTTATTATATTTGTAATTTGATATAATACTAAATACAAAAATTTTATTGTATCAAGAGAAAAAATTATAAAAAAGAACAATTTTAAATAGAATATTCTTTGTACTGAAAAAATAAACAATTATTCTTTTTAATGCGTTAGCTATCTAACACCGAATAATATTTAACGTACGTGCATGCGTTTGCTATTTAGAACTTTAAACGATAAGACGGGATTACGAGAAGCGATAAAAAGTATATACGTGAATCAAAGATAAGTTAGAAGAACAAATAGATATACCTATATTGTTTATTTGTGTATACTTCGGCAGTTAGTGGTAGTGTGATATAAACAAACTTGCCGTAACAGCAAGTTTGAATTCATATTGGAAAAAAATGTAAATATAAAGCTAAACTTAATCAAAACTGGTCAAATTTATGTCTTCAACAATCAATGAAAATCGCGGAAATTAGAACACAACGTCAAAGATATTGATGACTTTAACACTAGAGATGACGCTTCGAATAAATGGAAATTCAGTCCATCAAATAGTTACCTATCTCTATTTGACCTGGAAAAACCACAGGTGAAATGGCTAAGCAAAATACCAGTGAGCAACCAATTTAGCAAACTAAAAGAAGTAAAATGACTTCCAGAGAAGAATACAACGGATAGGAAAACTCCACAAATGAAACCCTTACCAATACATATAGAAGCTCGGGTCATTGTACTGTTAATTAAACTATTGAAAAAGATAGATAAAAATGAGTAAACATTAAATCAATTGAAGGACAATCATGTCAAAGTGCAAGTCAACACATCTGACACCTACAGAAAGGTCCCTAAGGATCTAAAAGAGAAGAATGGCAACTTCTATACCTACCAGCCAAAAAAAGATAGATGTTATAAGGTTGTATTAACTGCGATGCATCCCAGAACTGATTCCAGCATCATAATCGATGAATTAAAAAAAATGAACCTCCAAATAATACAAATAAACAATATAACTGTACGTGATACAAAGCAACCTCTACCCCTATTCTTTATCGACTTTTAATCGAATGACAACAACAAAGATATCTTCGAAATTGATATCCTGCACAACAAGATAGCTTCTTTGGAACCTCCCAAAACAAAAAGAGATATTCCTCAAAATTTATGTTGTCAAAGTCGCGGACATACCAAGAACTACGGTAATAAATCTCCAGTATGTGTTAAATGCTTACGTTTTATGTGTTTCAATGTGGTAGTGCGTGCGTTGGAGAAAAAATAATGAGAGTGAATTTTTACGATGCCTTTGCACTCTGGCCAAAACAATCTTCCGAAAACGACCCCACGTTTTCCAGTCTTTCAACGGGCTACAAAATCTTATTTTCTTATTTCCCTCTTCTTTTACGAATTGGTCTATCCTTGTTAATTCATCGGATACATCTGTCTTACCTCGAAATTTTTGTAACGTCTCCTCAGTCTCCTCAAATCTTCCTCTCATCGCCAAATAATATGGCGATTCTGGTATAAAAGAAAAAAGAAAAACAAAACAAAACGACAAAAATAGGAAAGTAGCCGTTGTGTTGTTTATCGAATGATAGGGCACTATTATATAAGATACCAAGATACCAAGATTGCACATGAAGCTAATCATGGTTCCGTTAGCACCTCTCGTTTTTACCGATGATATTTCGCCAAAGTATATTGGAGCT
>NW_014569993.1:3774-6245 GCF_001313835.1 Polistes canadensis
TAAATAATAGAGGACACCTTACACTGATGATATCTAGGCTAACAAACACTAGTCTAGATTGAAACAGTTTTGTTGAGGACTTTAAATAATAACGATCGAATTAACGAAGTTTAAATGTGTTGTGTTTGGAATATTAACAAAAAGAAAAATGTATGTCGAATTAAAGAAAAAAGAGGCTGAACTTTAAAGATTAAGTTAATATGAAGAAAAATTATATTGTATGAACCTCATGTATCGTATCATGAATTTATAATAAAGTGAAATTTACAGTTGCTGAAGAAGTCTCAATAAAGGGACGAAACGTCCAACTCAATCAAACTAAGTTCTACTTCTTTCATGTCCAAGTTCCCTGTTAAATTTTATCATTAAAGATACTTTTAATATTTCTTTATACTTTTAGTTTTGATTTTAAGATTTATTTTCCATTTATGTTAAATTATTTATAATTTTTAATATATTATACACATACATATATTTGACATATAATGTTAGAATAATAATTTTATATTAATATAAATTTTTCAGCTCCTTAATTTATCACAAATCCCATCGACATTTGTTGCCAATACGTATTTGGCCTGGAGGACAACGTTCTGGCGCACCGATTATGGTAGCTGTAGGTTCTGCGAAGCGCCAATCATATGTATAACCTTGAACTGTATTTGTTAAATATATGATGAAAATTGCAAATACGCAAACTATTGAAAGAAAACGCATGTTGATTATTTCCCTAAAATATTACAAAATAACAATATTTTTTATTTCAGAAAAAAAATTCACTTTTTGTTTCATATTTAAAATATTATTAAATTAATCAGATRATTCCAATGACGTGATAAACGAATAATGAAATCATTTAATTTTCGTTAGTAGCAATTAATTATTACTATACTTACGTTAACTAAGATGGTCGGAAAGTTCAGAAAATTCAAAGTTAATTTTTCCCTTTATTTTTGAATATCCAAATGATTTTTTCTAAGTCGATGCAGTTGTGTTGCTTGAGTATCTGCTGTTACACTGTTCAAACATCGTATTTATACCTTAGAAAGAAAAATATTATTCTATTGTTTAAAGTGTTATGCGTTGAAGACGTTAAATTTATTTTTAGAATTTTAGAATTTTAGAATTTAAGGCGATTGGAGTTTTTCGATGCACGTTTTCTATTTTTTTTATTACATGAGTTTCCTTGAAAATATTAGTTTGATTACTGGCACGCGTGGTAACTTTTACTGTCAAATATTAAAACTTTCAATGATTCATCGTTTTTCGTCTCATTCTTTTTATTAACATTATACTTTGTTCAAACAAATCTGTTCTGGATCTGATAAGATTGAAAATAATCTGAAAAAAATTATATTTCATTTTCTTTTCTCTTATTTTTACTCTCTAAAATTTTTATAAGAAAAACAAAATCAATCGAAGTAATGAAATTACATTTATTTAAATCCGTCAAAAAGAAATTTGATATGTAATATATTCATTATATAATAATAAAAATAATAATAATAACCCACGTAGAGTGGGCGGTTAATAATATCCCCTCAGTAATCCCTGCTTGTCGTAAAAGCCAACAAAAAGGGAAACTTTCTGGGGATGGAATATAAAAAATATTAAACATTTAAACTTTTACCAAGTGTATTCTTAGTGCAATTTTTCTATATCTGGACGAATATGACTATTAGTATCAAGACTGATTTTTTTCTTCTTCTTTTAACACATGTGTATCCATCTTTTATTTAATCTTTTTATATATATTTATTTTGCTTATTTCTTTTTTGTTTTTGAAACACGAAAAATTCAAATACTAACAAACTATAATATATCTATAATATTAATCGCCTATAATTTTTGCGTCACGAAGAAATCTCAATAGTATAAGTGTTATTATATATACATTAAGATTAAAAATTATGCTAAGTATAAAAATTTACTTGGTTTTTATTTGCGATGACTCGACACTTTTTAGTTCACGACCTAATTCCACTTATTCCACGTCTGTCCAGTTTTTTGTTTGTTATTTTTCAATTTATACTTAAAATTTAAATCGAAATTAGTTTTAATCGCATTTAAATTGGAAATTTACTAAAACAATACTTGAGATCCATTGTTGCAAGTGTAAATAGTGTAATCAAATAAACTTAAAACATAAATATTCAATTAAAAATAATCGAAAAAGTTAATGCTAGAATATTAAGAATATAATGTACCATCAATTTTTATTAAAACATAAAAATTATATATACATATATTACTAACTTCGAAGAAAAATGTATAATTTATATACTTTTATTATTAGTCGACATCTACCATTTACATCTGGTTTATGTCAACGTTTATAACTTATTCATTGTACTCTAATCGCAGGTAAAATTTTTCTTTTAACATCTCTATCTCTGATCGTAATCGTTGAACAAATGATGCAAATCAATATAGTGCAAGGTATTGTTACAAAATGACGCATATTGATTATA
>NW_014569993.1:7070-9710 GCF_001313835.1 Polistes canadensis
TCTTATCGCTAGTTTAAAGGTAACAGTCGTTTCAGTGACCCCAGTTTTGTATTTTTCAAGACAATGGATAGAGAGGAATTTCGTGTGTTGATTAAACACATTTTTTTGATGAGAAAAATACTGTTGCAACCAAACAGTGCCTTGATAAGAATTCTGGGGGGGGGGATCTGCACTAGCGAAATCAGCTATTATTGAGTGGTATGCTGAATTTAAACGCAGTTGTACAAGCACCAATGAGATGCTGAACATTCTGGTCACATTAAATTGCCAGTTTTTCTCGGAAAATATAAAAATGCCTCAAAAATAGTTTTAAAAGACGGTAAAATAAAGTTACGTAAAATAGCTGACACCTTGAAGATATCAGAAGATAGTGTCTTTACAATTTTACATGAAAATTAGGGCATCCGCAAATTGCTTTGAAAGTGGGTGCCGCGTTTGCTCACACCGGACCAGAACCAACACAACGCGTTGACGATTCAGAACGCTGTTTTGAGCTGTTCAAGCGAAATAAATATAATTTTTTGTGTCGGTATGTGACAATAAATGAAACATGGATCCACCACTACACGATTGAATAAAWAAATTATCAGCTGAGTGGACAGCAGCCAGTAAAAGTCGGCTGGCGGGGGCATCAATAAGTTAGAAGAGCATTAAAAGAAATTTATTACTCTTAAAGGAGTGTATGGTAATAAATATAGAGACATTTCTAAAATAAAATTTGTTTTTCTTAGTTAGACCGKAGACTTATTGAATGACGTGTTATAAAATGTTTCAGTGATTATACAGAACAGAATACGGATTTATTAATTACAACAGAATATAGACTTATAAATAAAAACAAAAATCAGACTTATTAACGAAATTGAATACGGACTTATTACTAAAACTTAATACAGACCTATTAACTAAAACAGAAATACTAGATTGTCAAAAATTATGAATAATCCCTGTCTTTCTTTGTAGAACTATTCCTAATTCCACTTCTTAGACCAATTCCTTCGTTACATAACGAATCAATTTGCAGGATATTAAAAGTAGTYCCTTATTAAATACATTGATAGTTCCTTATTAGTTACATTGATGCCTACAAGGCTCACTGGTTTCAAAAATTAACAAAGAGAAATACCTTCTAGGGATGAAGTCCAGACGACTTCAAATCTACGAATTTCTATGAATCTGCGTCTATGGGAAGGAAAATTGATCCTTTGTCAAATAGAGTTATATTTTTTAAAAACGATAATATATACGTAATCTCTAGGATGTTTACTTAAGGTTATGCATATCTTTTATTTGTGAACGATTCAACACGATTCTGGGAAATATTTGTTTTGTCATCCGTTTCCCTAGTTCAAGTAATAAAATTATGTCGGGTTACTTAATAAAAGCCTTTAGCAAAAGAGATATTCAACGTAACAGGTAAAAGAATAGAGAAAACAGTCTCGAAATGAACATTACTAATTTCTCTAAACGAATAACAAATTTAATAATGAATGTTGCAAGCACGTACGTCAATTGTTATTCGGTATTTGGTAGTTAAAACATTATTTAAAAAATAATATTAAATTTAAATTATTGAAATTTGTACCGCTAATCATAGACTTAGCCGATGGTTCGCAAAGGAAATTAGAAGTTGACGGATTACATAAAATTGCGTTAGTTGAATAATCAGTACGTTTAGTTAATGCAGTTAAACCAAATTTACGCAATAAACGTTTTGGACTTACAATTAAATATAAAACTTAAAATTTAATACTATATTTTAGAGGTTCTTTCATCCGTTAGTGTTTTATTTTTTATTGAAAATAATGCGGAAATCATGGACCACAAATTTTTAATAGCATGACATTCGTTTGTACCAAACTACAAAAATTTTGGTTTGGTAGAAATGGCATGAAAAAAAAATAATTTACTGCTTGTCCCCGAGATTATTACAATATTATCAAAAAGTGTCGGAAAGGTAATAACTTTATTGTACATGAAATGAGAGAAAAAGATTTTCTATTAACAAAATTATTAGAGGACGCAATTTTTAAAAGGGTAAAGAATTCTAACGGAAAACCAATAAACTGGTTAAAAATATGTTGGATGCCTTTTGTCAAAAATGAACCGTATMAAATTTTCTATAAGACATCAATGAATGAGAACGAAAATTTTTAAGTCCTGAATTTATTACCACGTCGGGGTAGACCAAGAAAGTTCGAAAATATTATATTGACATCACTGTATAAAAATATCAGACAAATTACAACCGCAAAATTCAAGGACATAATTGACTTATTACTATTTATACCACTGGAACATCATGATTTCTTTAAATCCCTTTCACATACACAAAATGTAGATAAGTAGAAAATTGTTTTGTAATTTATGTTTGTATAAAATGTTTTGAATCGTATAATTTATGTTTTTAAAGTGTTATAAAGATATGTAAAATAAAATGAGTATTGTTTTTTTTTCAATTTGAAGCATCTTAAATTATGTTGAATATACTTCGGTTCTTTTAAATTTTATAACAAATCTGGTTGTTAGTTTTGAAAGTGACCTAACTCCATTCTTTGTAAGAAAATGAAATTTGTTTCACTTAATAATTGTCATTAACCTTTTAGATACTACACGCCACTATAGTGGCTTTCGCGGATA
>NW_014569993.1:11030-12152 GCF_001313835.1 Polistes canadensis
GGATGGTTTGAATAGTAATTAATACATCTTCCTGAGCTTGTTGGTTTTACATACCAATTCGTTGATATGGTTCCGTCTTCATTTCTTATGACTGTTACATCTAAGAATGGTAATGTTCCGTTGTCTTCTACTTCCATAGTAAACTGGATTTTTTCATTTATCATATTGAAGGTTTTTAGTACTCCTTCAATTCCATCTTTAGGTATTGCAGTAATGATATCATCTACATATATTTTTAAGAATGGAACTGTAAAAGGTAAGTTGCCTTCAATTTTTTTTAACACGTGATTCATTACCWAATTCGCTAATATTGGGCTTGCTGGATTGCCCATACTAGAACCATCAAGTTGTTGGTAAAAAGATCCGTCGAATTGGAAGTAACTTGATTTAAAACAAAATTGTATTATTTCCAATAAGATGTTTTTTGGTATCATTATGAAGTTTTTGAGTCCATTCCAATCGTCATTTATCGTTTTTATTACCAGTTTTTTCGGGATGTTCGTGAACAATGAGATTGCATTTCTATAATCTTCTGGTAGTGTTATTTTTTGTATGAATTCTACAAACTCAAAAGAATTCTTAACCGAAAACACAAATTTGTTTGTCATAGCTGAAGATTATTTATGATGTAAAAATTGGGCCAATTTATAGCACGGTAAACAAATGCAGCTTACAACTGGTCTTAAGGTTAGGCCTTGTTTATGTGTTTTCCTTAGTCCATATATTTTTGGGGCGACCGAATTGTAAGATTTCATGTTCTTTTCTATCTCTACCGTGATAATCAATTCTTTTCTTAGTTTCGTTATCAAATTATTGGCTAATTTCTCAAATCTACTGGTAGGATCTTTATTCAATAATTGATATAAGTTTTTATTTTGTAACATTTTATGCATTTCATTTAAATATTCTTCTTTCTTCATAATAACTGTGTTATTCTCTTTGTCCGATCTTATTATAATTAAATTCGGATTGTCTTTTAGGAAACGTTTTGTTGTTACAAAGTTTTTTGTTACTTCATCCTTCCATGGTCTTTGGTTATTTTTATAATAATTCGAAATTATATTAACAGCCTTAACTCTTACATTGTTTTGCTCATCCTTTATACTCGTATTATCACTTTTC
>NW_014569993.1:13427-24364 GCF_001313835.1 Polistes canadensis
CTTTAACTATAACATTCCACTTTAATAACTAATAATATAATTAAGTATGATAGATTTCGAAACAGGGTCCAATACATAAACTAACGTCACAATTTTCACATTGATAAAGAGATCTTCGCCTTGTATCATTTTTGGAACACACTATACAATTTCGTAACGTTTTTCTAGAAAACCACGAAAAGCTACTATAGTGGCGCGTCGTTCAGAGAGATGACATACACGAAAGCCACTATAGTGGCGCGTCGTCCTGAAAAATGATATCCGCGAAAGCCACTATAGTGGCGCATAGTATCTAAAAGGTTAACAAAAAGAGAAATGTATGTCGAATTAAAGAAAAAAGACGCTGAACTTTAAAGATTAAGGTAATATGAAAAAAAATTATATTGTATAAACCTCATGTATCGTATCAAGAATTTATAATAAAGTAAAATTTACAGTTGCTGAAGAAGTCTCAATAAAGGGACGAAACGTCCAACTTAGTTAAATTAAGTTCTACTTCTTTTCATGGCCCAGTTCCCTATGAACCCTTATCATCAAGAAATTTTTATATCCTCTCCCTAGAAAGTTTCCCGTTTTCGTTGGATTTTACGACAAGCAGGCATTACTGAGGGGGTATTATTACCCGCCCACCCTACGTGGGTTATTATTATTATTTTTATTATTACACAATGATATATTACATATCAATTTTCTTATTGTCGGATTTAAATAAATGTAATTTTTATTATTTTGATTAATTTTTTGTTTCGTAAAACACCTTTGGGGAATAAAAATAAGAGAAACGAAAATGAAATATAATTTGCTTCTAATTATTTTCAGTCTTATCAAAGCCGGAAGATATTTGTTTTAACAAAATATAACGTTTATAGAAAAAATGAAACGGGAAACGATGAATCATTGATAATTTTAATGTTTGATAGTCAAAATTACCAGGTGTCGGTAATAAATCTAACATTTTCAAAAAAATTCGTATAGTAAAAAAAAAATATTATGAAAACAGAAAAAGTGCTACAAAGAATTGCAATTGCCTAAAATTCTAAATCTCTAAAAATAAATTTAACGTCCTCAACGCATGATGATGCTATAAGCAATAGAATAATATTTTACTTTCTAAGGTATAAATACGATGTTTAAACCGTGCAAAAGCAGATATTTAAGCAATACAACTGCATCGACTTAGAAAAAATCATTTGGTTATTCAAAAAAAGAGAAAAAATAACTTCGAATTTTCTGAACTTCCCGACCATCTTAGTTTACGTAATTTAATGCTACTAACGAAAATTAAATGATTTCATTAATCGTTTATCACATCATTGGAATTGTCTGATTAATTTAATAATATTTTAAATATGAAACAAAAAGTGAATTTTTTTTCTGAAATAAAAAATATTGTTATTTTGTAATTTTTTAGGAAAATAATCAACATGCGTTTTCTTTCAATAGTTTGCGTATTATTAATGTGCATCATTTTGTCAACAAATATAGTTCAAGGTTATACATATGATTCGCGCTTCGCAGAACCTACAGCTACCATAATCGGTGTACCAATACATTGTCCTCCTGGCAAAACACTCGTAGGAGAGAGATGTCGAACGGTTTCTTGATAAATAAAGGAATTGAAAAATTAATATTAATATAAAAATAATATTCCAATATTATATGTCAAATGCGTTTATGTATAATATAATGAAATTTATAAATAATGTAACATAAGTGGAAAATAAATATTAAATAAAAATTTCAAAGATTAAAGAAATATTAAATGTACCGTTTTTATTATATTTGTAATTTGTAAGTTATACATTTGGATATAATACTAAATAGAATAATCTTATTGTAGAAAAAAAAAAGTAAAAAAAGAACAATTTTAAATAGAATGTTCATTGTATTAAGAAAAAAAACAATTATTCACTTTAATGCGTTAGCAACCGAATACCAGATAATTATTAACGTACGCGCTTGCATTAGCTATTTAGCACTCGAAGCGATAAGACGGGTTTACAAGAAGCGATAAATAGTTTTTAAGTTGAGCAAAAATAAGTTAGAAGAACAAATAGATATACCCGTACTGTTAATTTGTGTATACTTCGGCAGTTAGTGGTAGTTTCATGTAAACAACCTTTCTATAACAGCATATTTAAATCCATAATGGCAAAAAATGTTAATATGAAGGTAAACTTAATCAAACCTGGTCAAAATTATGCCATCAACAATCAATGGAAATCTCGGAAATTAGAAACAACGTCAGAGTAAATGGATATTGATGACTTTAACACTAGAGATGACGCTACGAAGAAATGAAAATTTAATCAATCAAATAGTTACCTATCTCTATTTGACCTGGACGAACAACAGAAGAAATTCTTAAGCAGAATACCAGTGAGCAACCAATTTAGGAAACTACAAGAAGTAGAAGAACTTCCAGGGAAGGATACAACGGATAGGAAAATTCCACAACTGAAACCCTTACGAATACATATAGAAGCTCCGGTCATTGTACTGCTAATTGAACTATTGAAAAAAATAGACAAAAATGAGTAAACATTAAAGCAATTGAAGGACAATCATGTCAAAGTGCAAGTCAATACATCTGACACCTACAAAACGGTCACTTAAGTCCTAAATGAGAAAAATGCCAATTTCTATACCTACCAACCAAAAAAAGACAGATGTTATAAGGTAGTATTAAGATAGATGCATCCTAGGACAGATACTAGCATCATAATTGATGAAGTAAAAAAAATGAACCACCAAATTAAACAAATAAACAATATAACTGTACGTGATACAAAGCAACCTCTGCCGCTATTCTTTATCGACCTAGAATCGAATGACAACAATAAAGATATCTTCGAAATTGATAGGTTGCACAGCACGATAGCTTCTTTTGAACCTCCAAAAACAAAAAGAGATATTCTTCAATATTTAAGTTGTAAAAGTTACAAACATTCCAAAAACTACTGTAATAAAACTCCAGTGTGTGTTAAATTCGCAGGCAAGCATTTGACTTTTAGCTGTCTACATTTTGAGGTCGTACGGTGCACGCGCTTTCTCACTCTGCTTGAAAATAGACTGTTATCCTTTTTCACGTTCACATTGTAAGGGTGAAAGTAGTTGATCCAGATATAATACATTTCAAATGTGATGAATGCAGATATATATTTTAAAACTCATTATACAGCAAATCAGTGCGGCTCTTGGACCCTGTATCACTATCTGCCCTAATCTCGTTGTTTCAAACTAGCAGTAACCTCTGATTTATACTAACTAGCTGAATTTGTGTAATGAATGGAATTATGTGGTGATCACCTGTGTACGATTCCGTCTAATGAGTATGGAGAAACTGAAAAAACTGAATCAAAATGGGTTTAGCAGTCTTCCCCTGCTAATTATAAGTTTTAGCACCCCTGTGACCACGGAGTGGGGGTAGGTGACACGAATACGACTCTCCAGATTCTGGGAATCGCGATAGGATACTGAACACGATAGCTAGGTAACTATTGATAATCTTTTTCTGTTTGTCGACGAAGTGAGATTCCGTGATCCTAACGAAATATTCACTATCTTTGGTAAAACCTTTTCTAGGGTATCTTTATCTATGTGAATTCAGTCAGAATATTCTGCTGCGATAAATTCTTCAGGTGTTCTGATAAATGACAGAACACACATACAGACAAAATAAGCAACGTGGAATGCTTTAATTGTTAAGGAAATCACCCTGCAAGCTACAAAGGTTGTTTAATTAAGAAACAGATACAGCAATAACTTTACCCTAAGCTGAGGCACAAAACAGCTATAGAAAACTG
This sequence comes from Polistes canadensis, assembly GCF_001313835.1. NCBI lineage: Eukaryota > Metazoa > Arthropoda > Insecta > Hymenoptera > Vespidae > Polistes > Polistes canadensis. The sequence continues at coordinate 17,234 of NW_014569993.1, forward strand.
TAATTCATATAATGTAACTACCACTGCATACTATAATAACAATTCCTTCAAAGGTCCACAGCGAAATCTTAAAACTAGCAAAAATAATTCAACCGCGTGAGACAACAAATGAAAATAACGGAACAGAGCCAGAAATATCTGAAATGAAAAACTTGTTGATAAATACAGCTAAAAACACAGAACTAATAAGCAAAATGCTTATACAAACAAACGCAACTCCTATCACAACAATCACAACAAATAAACAAAATAATAAAACTAGAAAAGTACATGCTAAATATGAACAAATAACATGAATACACTTAAAATTGCAATTCGGAATGCAAACCGGCTGTATTAAAGTACACAAGAGTTGAAAATTTTCTTACTTACCAATAAAACAGACGCTATACTCGTAGCAGAAACACACATTACCAGAAAAAATTACATTTAAATATCATTCTACAATGTGTACGATACTAGAAACCCCTCAGGAAGGGCCCATGGCAGGACAGCTATAATCATAAAACAAGATGTTAAACATTTACTTCAGTGCTCGATTGTCGATTCGCAAATTCAAGTTACAGTTGTGACATTCAACATAACACATGGAAATAAAACACTATCAGCTGTATATTGTCTTCCTAATGAAAAAGTATATATTCGATTATAAGTAAACTTTTTTTAGGGGCACACCTAGTGTGACTGCTTAGAAAAAAGGTGATTTTTGGGAATTTTTTTAAAGGAAACTACTACATGAAATATTTTAAAATTTAGAAGATATATTTATACATAATTAACGAATATTCACTAAAATTTTAAAATTAGAAAAGGTAATTTTCGGAAAGTTATTCGCTATCTCCCAAATAACTAAAAAAACAGAACCTAAACAGCTGCAGTAATTCCGGCCTTCACCGTGGATAAAATAAAAAAAAAAAAATACTGTTAATTTAGAAGGTATTGCCTATACAATGACCTCAAATTGTGAAAAAAAATTTAAATTTTACAAAATGGCAGACTTTTAAATAAAAAAAAATCGAATTTGGCTCAAATTTTTGATGATTTTTAGCCCGCAAAAATTACATTTTTTATACAATCAAAAAAATTTTAGGTTATTGTGCAGAGAAACATATACGAAATAAGCAGAAAAAAAAATCAAAGCGATCGAATAATCGGCAGTTAAGACTGCAGCCAATTTGAAAAATGTAGTTTTGAGAAAATCGCATTCAAAGATAAAATGATTGCTTTCTAATCCCTGACCGGCTACTCTTTAGAAGGCTGTAACTCTAAAACTATTAAAAATATTTATTTGAAATTTCAGTATGTTATTTTTAAAGATATAGACTATCAAAATATGCAAAAAAAATTTTAATTTTTTCAAAATTTCACACTAGGTGTGTCCCTAAATATACTAAGCAATAGATTCATTGTAGGTGGAGTCTACAATACGAAAAATACTATATGGGACTCTAAAACAACTTCACCGCGAAGTAAAATCCTTCACAACGCAAAAAAGAGTTTATCGTTAAATACTATATCTATTAGAGAATAAACTTACTGGTCAACCGCCTAAGAAAAAGCTCCAAATATATTATATTTCGCGATAATTAAAGAACTGCATAAGACGCGTTCTAAAATAGATTCCTGTTTAGACCTCACTTCTAATCACTTTTCAATAATACCTGATCTCTTACAAAAACCTAAGTATGTAAAAACAACATTACGTATATATAACAACACTACTAATAGGATCAAATTCAAAGAATATTTAGAAGAAAACATATACTGTAGCATATCTTTAAAAACTCCTGAACAAATAGAAACAGTAGTAATAAATTTCATAGAGACGATTAAACAAGCAAACTAAACCAGAAAAAAAATAGAAATTTCCTCCCCTACCCTGACTTCATATTACAACAAATTAAAGTAAAAAGGAAAATAAAAAGTATCTCGCAAAAACAAAAAACTAAATTCAATAAAAGAAGATTAAACGCATTGAAAAATGAGATTCGTATGAATAGATTCGATGCTGAAATGGAATCTTTTTCTCGGGTGTGTTACGATCATTGATTGGAATTTTTAATGTGAACCTATTTAGGAAAGTAGTTTATGTGTGTGTATGAAATATAAAAAATATAAAAAGAGAAGCAAAGCAGATTAAAATAAGAAAATTGTCATCGTGTGTTTAAGGAATAAAAAAAATCGCATATCATGTTATCCAATTTATTCATTTTCAACCTAAATTGGTGATCATTATAAAGAAGAAATGACACGAATTAAAACTAATAAATAATAATACATATCTCAATTAACCTCAGAAAACTAATAAATAATAATACATACCCCAATTAATCTCAAAAAAGACTTTTATTACTAATATTCACAAATAATCAATGTTTTTGAAGATGTTTTTGAAGATATTCACGGTTTTTTAATAATAATTACCAACGTATGTAATAATTATAATAAACCAATAGAAGAATAGGACGAGTGTCTTTGTTAATGGCTCAGCAGTGTGTGCTTAGCAACAGTTTGAAGAGTGGGGAAACAAGATAACAAAATTTCGATATTCTCAAAATTCTCAACAAGGAAAGAATATTGTCACTTTGGTATTCTCAAAATGATTTAGGCGTGTATTTTGAATATACGATAAGAATCAACAATTTTTATGGATCCTACATAGATCGTTAACACGTTAAGTGTAGCAAGAATTTTTAAGGAAATCCACGCTTCAGGTATTTTTTACTTTAGTATTAAAAAATATCAGAATATAGATATCAGTCCACACTAAATGTAAATGAGAAATATCAAATTACTTCATGCCGTAAATTTGAAATCGCTTTGCCTGCGCATTGAAAAAATTCACTCTTATCATTTCTTCCCAAACGCACCAAAAAATGTATAACTTCAAAAATACATAATTAATCGTACAATATTGAGTCCGATATATTAGTCTCTAGACTTTCTATCTAAAATTGCTGTTATATACTTCGAAAAATATGCAGGGTGCAATGCGTTATTTAGTGCCATAAATTGATATTAGCCTTATTAATTGCAAAAATCATCAATACTTACAAGAAACACTAAAAGTAATAAATTAAATATTCACAAAACTAAAGGACAAGGTGGATAAACTAGAACAATCGAACCTAATTTACAAAATACCATGTGAATGTGACAAATGTTACATAGGACAAACCAAACAAAAATTAAAAAAAAGATTAGAACAACATAAGAATGATTGTAAACCTACAAATGTTCAAAAGAATAATACTACTGCGTTAGCCGAGCACCATTTTAAAACAGGACACGAGTTCAAATTTGAAGAGACAGCTATTTTAGACAGAGAAGACAACTGGTACAAAATGAATATAAGCGAAATGTACCATATAACAAATAACAATACAGTTAACTATAGGACGGACACGAACAATCTAAACAACATCTATAATGAAATTTTAAAATTCAATTATCATAACAGGACACACAGATAGAGGACATCATAATAGAGGACAATCATAAAGATACCTAGATTATTAAACACTAGTCTAGATAGAATCAGTATATGATTACGTGTGATAAGATAAGGTGTTTTAGGATCAAATTGTATTATAATATGTTAAGTTTTATTGAAATGTATGACTCTGTAAAAAAGATAATATGTATTGACACGTGAACTGTAAATGATCAAATTGCTGATGAAGTCCCCAGTAAGGGACGAAACGTACAACTAGTTCAAAATAAATTGTTCATCAGATTTATTAACCGTCTATAAATCCCTTTGAGACTTATATATTAATATATTTTTTGGACAAGAATATTGATAATTAAACTAGAAGTAACGTTTGCCTTTAATATTAGAAAATTTCAAGTAAAATTAAACAATTTCAACAACTGGTAGTGTTATCCCTAAAAAATGCAATTGTGTGAGAACTGTTGTGAACAATAAAAATGTAGGCAATTTTATTGTATTAGCTGCAATTTTTTTGGATCCTAACATGAGTCGAAGGTACTAATTGAGACAATATTTCTCAAATCCTTAAAACATCAAAATTTCATACATATAACATAAATTTGAACTGTAATCAAACTGATTTTCTACAGCGTTTTAAGTTTTGTCAGGGAGGATAAAGCCAATTGAAAAACGATAGAAAAGTTTTTAGAAAGGTCTTGTTTACAGATGAAGTTTCGTTTACAAGATGTAGATAAATAAATTTAAGTAGYATTTATTTCTTAGTCTGTAGGAAACCTGTGACGAATGAGAGAAGATAATAAACAGAAAGCATAAACTGTGAATGTGTTGTGCGAAATCTTACCATCTATACTATGCAATATTTCTTAATGATATTCTTTTAGAACGTTTGTTAGATACTCCATTAAATATTAGACAACTTATTGTGTACAACATGTTAGTTTTTCCTTACATAATTCGAAGTATGCAACAGTAATCTTACAATTAGATAAAGTTGCATCAAAGACAATATATTCTAATTATTTGTAAATGTAAATATCTCGAGAAGAAAGGATCGAGATTACAATATATATTTTTAAAGTCATTAAACTCGTAATATTATGTTCTACAAGAATATCGTCAAAAATATAAGGTTCCATTTGAAAAAACATCCATAATCTTAAAATTTCGTAAAAAGAATAACTTAGTGGAAAAATTCTTTTAACTATTATTTTTCCYCCTCTCAATATTGCCACTTTTTCGAATATAATTGTTTCATACACCTGTAAGCAAAAAAGATATTTAGGTTATCTCATATTGCTGAAAAACTTTGTATATATAGATATATTATCGTAAATCATCAAAATTGGGGAATGTCAAGATTCACATAGTGAAATTTCAACAGATTCAGTCGGTAATTGACCAAATATTTGGGTTTATTCTTATACATTTTTATTTCGGACATACACCACGTAAATCTTGACACTTTTCTATTTTGGTYTTCYACGGTAAAATTTATGCTCTAGTAAAATAGTTCGTAAAGATTCATTTGAATYGTCCGTTGTATATTTCTGTTTTACACAATAGTTTATTTATCACAGCGAATAAGATAAAATGAGTAACTATGGCTAAATTTTACCCGATTTAAAACTAAATAATAAAAATTATGTGCGACAAAGTGTCTGATATTCTTTTCTTTTTCTTAACGCTTACAGATGTGGTACCTAGCCAGATTTTTGTCTGGTATCTCTCTAGGAGTAGGATTCCTCGTAGCTCCAATATACTTTGGCGAAATATCATCGGCAAAAACGAGAGGTGCTAACGGAACTATGATTAGCTTCATGTGCAATCTTGGTATCTTGGTATCTTATATAATAGTGCCCTATCATTCGATAAACAACACAACGGCTACTTTCCTATTTTTGTCGTTTTGTTTTGTTTTTCTTTTTTCTTTTATCCCAGAATCGCGATATTATTTGGCGATGAGAGGAAGAATGGAGGAGACTGAGGAGACGTTACAAAAATTTCGAGGTAAGACAGATGTAATCGATGAATTTACAAGGATAGACCAATTCGTAAAGGAAGAGGGAAATAAGAAAATAAAATTTTGGAGCACGTTGAAAGATATATTTACGATCAGGAGACATTGACGAGCCTTCTTTATTATTTTTCTCTTGACCCTTAATAATTATTTTAGTAGTTACTTACCGTTAATTTTTTATGGACAGATGATCTTCAGTGAAATATTAAGTACAATTTCAGATTACACAATAAATATAGTTGCGGGTATTACGTTGCTATTATCCTCTATCGTAACTGCTTGTTTTGTCGATAGACTAGGTCGTAAGCTAATAATTCTCGTATCAGGTATCATCACTGGCCTTTGCGATTTAACGATTGGCTCTTACTTTTGTGCCAAGGATTTTTTTAACACTGACGTATCTTCGTATTATCTTATGCCAATAATAGCATCTGTTTCATCAATCTTCTTCTGTAACTTAGGCTTCTGTAGTATTTTGACGATCATGATATCTGAAATCTTCGCTGCGGAAGTCAAAGTACTTAGTTCATGTATTCTCGGTATCATTGCTGGTATACTTGCAATAATTAATGGCAACCTTTATATCCTTGTAGCAATATCTTTGAACTATGGTCATAGTCTTCCTTTTTTTGGACTCTGTCTTCTTGTTTGGCTAAGTACGGCTTTGTTGTGTCACTGGTATTTTGCTTAGCCATTTTTTCTGTGGTTTGTCCAGGCCAAATAGAAAAAGGTAACTATTTTATGGATTGAATTACAATTTCTTCGTAGCGTCATCTCTAGTGTTAAAGTTATTAATATTCATCTATTCTGAAGTTGTTTCTAATTTCTGCGATTTCCATGGATTTTTGATAGCATAATTTTTACCATTTTTGATTAAGTTTATCTTAAAATTTACATTTTTTTCCATTATGGATTCAAACATGCTGTTACAGCAAGTTTGTTTATATCACGCTACCAATAACTGTCGAAGTATACACAAATAAACAATACGGGTATATCTATTTGTTCTGCTAACACATTTTTGCTTCACGTAAACACTTATTATCGCTTCTCGTAAACACGTCTTATCGCTTTCAGTGCTAAATAGCTAATGCAAGCACGTACGTTAATTATTATTCGGTGTTAGATAGTTTACGCATTAAGGAGAATAATTGTTTACTTTTTCAATACAAAGAATATTCTATTTAAAATTGCTCTTTTTTTATATTTTTTTCTCTTGCTACAATAAAGTTTTTCTATTTAGTATTATTTTTTGAATTTTTAATTTATTTTTAATTATTTTTATTTTCCACTTATGTTACATTAATTATAATTTTCATTATATTATACATAAGCGCATTTGACATATAATATTGGAATAATATTTTTATATTAATATCAATTTTTCAATTCCTTATATTTATCAAGCAACCGTTCGACATCTCCCTTCTACGAGTATTTTGCCAGGAGGACAAAGTTGTGGTACACTGATCATGCTAGCTGTAGGTTCTGCGAAGCGCCAATCATATGTATAACCTTGAACTGTGTTTGTTGAATAAATGATGCATATTAAAAATACGCAAACTATTGAAAGAAAACGCATGTTGATTATTTCCCTAAAAAATTACAAAATAACAATATATTTTATTTCAGAAAAAAAATTTACTTTCTGTTTCATATT
>NW_014569993.1:25959-27750 GCF_001313835.1 Polistes canadensis
GTAAAATTTTTCTTTTAACATCTCTATCTCTGATCGTAATCGTTGAACAAATGATGCAAATCAATATAGTGCAAGGTATTGTTACAAAATGACGCATATTGATTATAATTTTCTCTGTCTTGTAAATAAAAAACATTTTATATTTTCTCTTTTATCTTTCTTGGCGTTTTTTATTTTAATTCTATCTRCAAAGATAGAATAAATTATTGACACTATAAAATCATTTAATAATAATCCAAATTTAATCGATAATTAATTAAACATCAATGTAATATTTTTGTTTGGATTTTTTTACCCGCCGGGAAGAATTTGTACTTTTCGTCTAATTACTTTAATGAATGCAGTGTTAGGGGAATTGCTGGGGCATACAAAGGCGTGCAAAGCAAGGTTGGAGTGTAGTGGCTTGGGCATTGTGCATAGGCAGGTTACATAATCAGTTCCATTTAGGACAACTACATATACAGACCGTTCATGCGTAGATACAATTATGCCTTTTAGACTTTTGGGACGTTCCACCACTTTTTACATTACGTTTTTCCACCTTAGAAATGGTTTCGCCCCGACCGCTTTACCTTTTGTTAYCCGTTCTACTTATTGTTATCCTCATAATCATTAGAATGAAATAAAARAACAAGCGAAAGTTAATCTAGTAGTTAAATAAATTATAATGGAAGCAAAATGAACTGGTTAAAGAAAAGCAAGCTTCATATTTAAACTTCAATCTGGTAGTTACTATAAGAACTAATCGATACTACTTAAATTCGTTTATCTTCAAATTTGTTCTTTTATATTACCGATCAATTCTAACACGTCACTCAATAATTCCTCAGTCTGACACATATATGGCAACATTGTTGAGAGACCCATGTGATTTCCGAGTAGCATTAACTTTCAAACAGTAAGTGTCAAAATTTCGTGTCATTCTTATCGCTAGTTTAAAGGTAACAGTCGTTTCAGTGACCCCAGTTTTGTATTTTTCAAGACAATGGATAGAGAGGAATTTCGTGTGTTGATTAAACACATTTTTTTGATGAGAAAAATACTGTTGCAACCAAACAGTGCCTTGATAAGAATTCTGGGGGGGGGGATCTGCACTAGCGAAATAATCTATTATTGATTGGTATGCTGAATTTAAACGCAGTTGTACAAGCACCAATGAGATGCTGAACATTCTGGTCGCATTAAATTGCCAGTTTTTTTCGGAAAATATAAAAGATGTCCCTAAAATAGTTTTAAAAAACCGTAAAATAAAGTTGCGTAAAATAGCTGACACCTTGAAGATATAAGAAGGTAGTGTCTTTAGAATTTTACATGAAAATTTAGGCATACGCAAATTGCTTTCAAAGTTGGTACCGCGTTTACTCACACCGGACCAAAACCAACACAACGTGTCAAATATTCAGAACGCTGTTTTGAGCTGTTCAAGCGAAATAAAAATAATTTTTTGTGTCGGTATGTGACAATAAATGAAACATGGATCCACCACTACACGATTGAATAAAAAAATTATCAGCTGAGTGAACAGCACCCTGTAAAAGTCGTCCAAAGCGACCAAAAACTCAAAAGTCGGTTAGCAAGGGTATCRAAAAGTAAGAAGAGCATTAAAAGAAATTTATTACTCTTAAAGGAGTGTATGTTGATAAATATAGTGACATTTCTAAAATAAAATTTGTTTTTCTTAGTTAGACCGGAGACTTATTGAATGACGTGTTATAAAAKGTTTCACTGATTATACAGAACAGAATACGGATTTATTAATTACAACAGAATACAGACTTATAAATGAAAACA
>NW_014569993.1:27780-36237 GCF_001313835.1 Polistes canadensis
GACTTATTAACGAAATTGAATACGGACTTATTACTAAAACTTAATACAGACCTATTAACTAAAACAGAAATACTAGATTGTCAAAAATTGTGAATAATTCCTGTCCATTTTCCCTGTTCTTCTTTATAGAACTATTCCTACTTCCACTTCTTAGACCAGTTACTTCGTTACATAACGAATCAATTTGCAGGATATTAAAAGTAGTCCCTTATTAAATACATTGATAGTTCCTTATTAGTTACATTGATGCCTACAAGGCTCACTAATTTCAAAAATTCACAAAGAGTATACCTTCTAGGGATGAAGTCCAGACGTTTTCAATTCTACGAAGTTCTATGAATCTGCGTCTATGGGAAGGAGAATTGATCCTTTGTCAAATAGTTATATTTTTTAAAAACAATAATATATACGTAAATTCTATGATGTTTACTCAATGTTATGCATATCTTTTATTTGTGAACTATACAACACGATTCTAGGAAATATTTGTTTTGTCATTCGTTTCCCTAGTTCAAGTAATAAAATTATGTCGGGATTCTTGATATAAGCCGTTGGCAAAAGAAATATTGAGCGTAACAGGTAAAAGAAAACAGAAAACATAGTCTCGAACTAAACATTACTCCTTTCTCTAAACAAATAACAAATTTAATAATGAACGTTGCAAGCACGTCAATTGTTATTCGGTATTTGGTTGTCAAAACATTATTTAAAAAAAAAGCTGGTGTGTGTACTTACGTACGCACGTAAGAAGTTATACTTCTATTCTTTGGCGTACCAAAACTAATATAACATCAATAACCTCAAAAATAACTTCAAAAAAATAACCTCAAAAAAAAAAACAACATCAAAAAAACTCCAACTATCCCGAGTGCCCATATAATACTTACTTTAAATTCGTCAATAAGACGATAAAATGATAAGATAAAATAAAGATATTTAACAAAGTTTATTTATACATGAGGAAGAAGAAGGGTTTAATTAAAATAGGAAATATCGCTTTGTTCGTTGGTTTCTCTGTAAATTCTTCGCTGGTTGTCTAAAACGTATCGTCGTAGGCGTCCAGTGAAAGAATAGGACGAGTGTCTTTGTGATGTACCCAGCAGGGCGTGCTTAGAAATGGTTTAAAGAGTGGGGAGGCACGATAACAACATCTCGATATTCTCAAAATGATTGAGCCGCGTATTTCAAATATGCGCTAAGTATCTATAATCTTTACAAATGGTACATAAATCGTTATCAGGTTGAGTGCCATACGAATTCTGAAAGAAATCCTGGTCAGGCCACACTCGTTATTTAGTATTGAATAAATGTAAAATAAATGTAAATAACTTCAAATAACTTTAAAAAATAAAGACCAAACAAATAAAATAAATAATAAGCAATAATATTAGTTTTTGCTGTGAAATTTAAATTATTGAAATTTGTACCGGTAATCGCAGGCTAAGCCGATGGTTCGCACAGTAAATTAGAAGTTGCCGGAATATATAAAATTCCATTCGTGGACAATTCATATCCTAGTGCAATCATTTTTCTTCGCAGCCTATACTCCTTTACAACGTTCTTCATTAATTTGTGTATTGTTTTCCTTATTTTCCTTATTCTTCTTCCTTCGAAGAAGATATTTTTTACATTTCTTTGCATTTGTTTTAGGCATCTCGACAACTTTAACAGAAATTCAAATGTATACTGATCCTAGTCAAAAACACCAAAATGTAGATATCAGTCCATACTAAATATAAGGGTGCTATATCAAATTACTTTATGCGTCAACGGGTATGGTGCGGTGACAGCACTAGTTCCTGCTCGATCATTTAAGTCAAGCAGTACTTGAGTACGATCAGAGCTTGGATGGGTGACCGCTTGAGAAAAATTTGAAATCGCTTTGCCCACGCATCGTAAGTATTCGAAAACTTCGTAGTGTCGATTTTTCGGTCGCATCTTAAAATTTACTCTGATCACTTTTGCCCAAACGCCCCAAAAGAAGTATAACCTCAAAAATATTTATTGTTTTAATGCAATGACTGTTGTATTATATAAAATTTTTTTTTACGATTTTTTCTCTTGCTACAATACAATTTTTCTATTTAATAATGTATCAAAATGTGTAACTTACAAATTACAAATATAATAGCCATGATATTTTTAATATATCTTCATTCTTATAATTCTTACTTTAACATTTATTTTCCAATTATGTTACATTATTTATAATTTTCATTATATTATACATAAATGAATTTGACAAATAATATTGGTATAATATTTTTATATTATTATTAATTTTGTATTCCCCAATTTATCCAATAACTTTTCGGCATCTAAAGAAATGATCAGGTTTGTATCCTTTACGACACTTTCGAGGTGGCAGAATAAATATCGGGCCTCTAGGTTGTGCAGAGCTAGAACCAATTGCATAACCTTGAACTGTGTTTGTTGAATAAATGATGCACATTAAAAATACGCAAACTATTGAAAGAAAACGCATGTTGATTATTTCCCTAAAAAATTACAAAATAACAATATTTTTTATTTCAGAAAAAAAATTCACTTTTTGTTTCATATTTAAAATATTATTAAATTAATCAGATAAAATTCCAATGACGTAATAAACGTATAATGAGATCATTTAATTTTCGTTATTAGCATTAAATTATTGCTATACTTACGTAAACTAAGATGGTCGGAAAGTTCAGAAAATTCGAAGTTATTTTTTCTTTTTTTTGGAATAACCAAATGATTTTTTCTAAGTCGATGCAGTTGTGTTGCTTGAGTATCTACTGTAACGCTGTTCAAACATCGTATTTATACCTTAGAAAGTAAAATATTATTCTATTGTTTAAAGCGCGTTATCATGCGTTGAAGACGTTAAATTTATTTTTAGAATTTTAGAATTTTAGGCGATTGCAATTTTTTGTATCACGTTTTCTATTTTCATTATATTTTTTTTTATTATACGAATTTCCTTGAAAATATTAGTTTGATTAACGACACGTTGTAATTTTGACTATCAAATATTAAAATTTGCAATGTTTCATCGTTTCCAGTTTCATTATTTCTATTAACATTATACTTTGTTACAACAAATATGTTCTAGATCTGATAAGATTGGAAATAATCAGAAGCAAATTATATTTCATTTTCGTTTCTCTTATTTTTATTCTCCAAAATTGTTTTACGAAAAAAAAAATCAATCGAAATAATGATAATTACATTTATTTAAATTAGACAAAAAGAAATATGATATATAATATAACATTATGTAATAATAAAAATAATAATATTAATACGTAGGATAGACGGTTAATATTAGCCCCTCAGTAATCCCCGCTTGTCGTAAAAGCCAACAAATAGAGAAAGATTCTAAAAAGAGGATATAAAAAATATTAAACATTGAAACTTTAACCAAGTGTATACTTAGCGCAATTTTTCTATATCCAGACGAATACGATCATTAGTATCTAAATTGTTTTTTTTTTCTTCTTCTTTTAATTACATTTTTATCTTTCTTTTATTTAGTAGTTTAATATATATATATATTTTTCTCATTTTTTTTTTGTTTTTGAAACACGTAAAATTCAAATACTAACAAACTATAATATATCTATAATGTTAATCGCCAATAATTTTTGCGTCACGAAATAATCTCAATCGTATAAGTGTTATTATATGTATATTAAGATTAAAAATTATGCCAAGTTTAAAATTTTACTCGGTTTTTATTTGCGTTGACTCGACACTTTTTAGAACGACCTAGTTCCACTTATTGCACGTGTGTCCAGTAATTTATTTGTTATTTTTTAATTCAAACTTTAAATTTAAATCGTAATTAGTTTGAGTCGGATTTAAATCGGTAATTTTTTATTACAAAACTTGAGATCCATTATTGGAAGAGTTAATAGTTTAATCACATAAATATAAAGGATAAATATTCAATTAAAAATAATCGAAAAATTAATTGCTAGAAAGTCAAGAATATGCTGTACTATCAATCTTTATTGAAATATAAAAATAATATATTTACTTTTAATTTTGAAGAAAAATATATAATATATGAGCCGTTTATTTTGAAAGTGGCCTAACTCCATTTGTCAATTATTTCCGATTACGTATGGTTACATGTAAAACTTCAAATTATATATCAATAAAGCATTTAAGATTACTTATATTCTGAATAAATACGGTAATTCTGAACACATAAGTTTTCAGAGTTAGTTGAATAACTGAGCCGTTTATTTAGAAAGTGGCCTAAGTCCATTTACACTTAAATTACGTCTACATCAGTAGCATTTTATAAACGCAATATAACAAAAGCGCTAATAATAATTTATTGTTTGTCCCCCAAGATTATTACAATATTATCGAAAAGTGTCGGAAAGGTAATAACTTTATTGTACATGAAATGAGACAAAAAGATTTTCTATTAACAAAATTATTAGAAGACGCAATTTTTTAAAGGGTAAAGAATTCTAACGGAGAACCAATGAACTGGTTAAAAATATGTTGGATGCGTTTTGTCAAAAATGAACCGTATAAAATTTTCTATAAGACATCAATGAATCAGAACGAAAATTTTAAAGTTCTGAATTTATTACCACGTCGGGCTAGACCAAGAAAGTTCGAAAATATTGTATTGACATCACTATATAAAAATATCAGACAAATTACAACCGCAAAATTCAAGGACATAATTGACTTATTACTATATATACCACCAGAACATCATGATTTCTTTAAATCCCTTTCACATACACAAAATGTAGATGAGTAGAAAATTGTTTTGTAATTTATATTTGTAGAAAATGTTTTGAATCGTATAATTTATGTTTTTAAAGTGTTACAAAGATATGTAGAATAAAATAAGTATTGTTTTTTTTTTCAATTTGAAGCATCTTAAATTATGTTGAATGGACTCAAATTTTATAACGAATCTGGTTGTTAGTTTTGAAAATGACCTAACTCCATTCTTGGTAAAAAAACGCATATAGTTCACTTAATAATTGCCATTATTTTAATAGCAACTGTAAATTTAACACCTTTAGATACACTCATTGGTATTCTGTACGTATATTTTTAATTGCATTGAAACACAAACCCTTAAATATCTCAATTTAAGTATAAATGGACTTAGGCCACTTTCAAAATAAATGGCTCAGTTATTCAACTAACTCTGAAAACTTATGTGTCCAGAATTACCGTATTTACTAGGAATATAAGTAATCTTAAATGCTTTATTGATAGAGATAATTTGAAGTTGTACATGTGTGTTACGTTCGTTTTGGTATGCTAAAGAAGTATAACTTCTTACGTGCTTACATAAGTACACAAACCAGTTTTTTTCTTTCAGATCCAAGTTATCTTGCACATATAAATGGGCACTTTTGGCGTAATTAAAATGATTTCAGGCGTAAAACGATGCAGTAATCTTTGTATAGAACGTTATCTTAACACTATGACGTCTGGCGACACCACATTGGTGTCATGAACAAATGTTGCAATATCGCCGGATGCACCAAATTGGTATGATGCACAAAGCGTATTTCTACGTCTGGCGACATGCAGTTAGAATACGGCCGGGTGTACGCGAAGTAATCCGAAATAGCTCTGCTGATGCCAAGCGAAAAAATTTTTTCGAAACGCCCGGACGTCAAAGTGTTAAGGAACTCACATATCTACTTTCATGAGCTCCAATTTATTTCTATTTTTCTGAAAGTAATCTCTTAAACACAATCAGTTCCTGCACGTGGTTTTTTTTACAGAAACATCGGCCGTTAATTCATCGTGCTTTAATTTTGTGACTCGCGAATAACTCGTCGGATTTTAATATAATTCTTACAGATATCAGAAGAATGAATATAATCTAATCGATCGTATTTTAACCAATTTTTTCTCAAAAATGATTCACCTTTATACTACAAACTATTTATATACGAACTCATTGTACAATATAAATCATCGAATCTCATTTGAAAATACCGTCGCTATTTTTTCCGTTACAACTATTTATACATTTTTAACTAATCGTTTAAAGAAACCACCTGTCTGATATGGACATAAAGAACCTTAAGAAAACCTGGATTTAGTAATAGCGTCAGAACAAAGAAAGTTTGGGAACCGTTGCCGTCATTTCGAACAACACAATCCTGTATAAGTGTTTCAGAAATTTATTATCATATTAATAATACAATCAAAAATTAAACAATCAATAGAAAAGAATAATAAAGAAAATGATTTTACTTTCAATTTTCAAGTTCTCTCTGAATCTCTATGAAAGTCTTGCCTTTGGTTTCTGGTGACAAATGATACAACAAAGCCGTACTTAGCCAAACGAGAAGACAGAATCCAAAAAAAGGAAGACTATGACCATAGTTCAAAGATATTGCTACAAGGATATAAAGGTTGCCATTAATTATTGCAAGTATACCAGCAATAATACCGAGAATACATGAACTAAGTACTTTGACTTCCGCAGCGAAGATTTCAGATATCATGATCGTCAAAATACTACAGAAGCCTAAGTTACAGAAGAAGATTGATGAAACAGATGCTATTATTGGCATAAGATAATACGAAGATACGTCAGTGTTAAAAAAATCCTTGGCACAAAAGTAAGAGCCAATCGTTAAATCGCAAAGGCCAGTGATGATACCTGATACGAGAATTATTAGTTTACGACCTAGTCTATCGACAAAACAACCAGTTACGATAGAGGATAATAGCAACGTAATACCCGCAACTATATTTATTGTGTAATCTGAAATTGTACTTAATATTTCACTGAAGATCATCTGTCCATAAAAAATTAACGGTAAGTAACTACTAAAATAATTATTAAGGGTCAAGAGAAAAATAATAAAGAAAGCTCGTCGATGTCTTCTGATCGTAAATATATCTTTCAACGTGCTCCAAAATCTCATTTTCTTATTTCCCTCTTCCTTTACGAATTGGTCTATCCTTGTTAATTCATCGATTACATCTGTCTTACCTCGAAATTTTTGTAACGTCTCCTCAGTCTCCTCCATTCTTCCTCTCATCGCCAAATAATATGGCGATTCTGGTATAAAAGAAAAAAGAAAACCAAAACAGATCGACAGAAAAAGGAAACCAGCCGTTGTGTTGTTTATCGAATAATAGGGCACTATTATATAAGATACCAAGATACCAAGATTGCACATGAAGCTAATCATGGTTCCGTTAGCACCTCTCGTTTTTACCGATGATATTTCGCCAAAGTATATTGGAGCTACGAGGAATCCTACTCCTAGAGAGATGCCAGACAAAAATCTGGCTAGGTACCACATCTGTAAGCGTTAAGAAAAAGAAAAAAATATCAGACACTTTGTCGCACATAATTTTTATTATTTAGTTTTAAATCGGGTAAAATTTAGCCATAGTTACTCATTTTATCTTATTCGCTGTGATAAATAAACTATTGCGTAAAACAGAAATATACAACGGACGATTCAAATGAATCTCTACGAACTATTTTGCTAGAGCATAAATTTTACCGTGGAAAACCGAAGTCAAGATTTACGTGGTGTATGTCCGAAATAGTAATGTGTAAGAATAAACCCAAATATTTGGTCTTTTACTGACTGAATCTGTTGACATTTTACTTTGTGAATCTTGACATTCCCTAATTTTGATGCTTACGATAATATATGTGAGGATTCAGAATATCTTAGAAGTGTGTGTGACCATAGTGTTAAATTTTCTACAAAAGAGTGGATGTGTATGGTATGAGTGTGTGTGAGATTGTGAGATTGTAACGAAGAAGAAAGAAAGCGTTTCCTGTAGATATGTTTGTTTAGATAGTAAGACTACACCGTCCGAGCATTGTCGCCTTTGTGWAGCTCCATCGAAATCTCTCGAACGTTCTCGCTCCGGAAGTACGGAAGTGATCCGTTGTTTATGAGGGAGAATCATCGAGAGGTTTCTGGAAGGAATGGCAGGAAGTGATGAAAGACGACGGAGAGGGGGAAGGGCATAAATAGGCGTTGGTAGGGACCGGACAGCGCATTCCATATTCGGGCATTCCGTGATAGTTCTTTAGTTTACGCAACAATAGATTATAGATTATTCACCATTCTATCTCTTAAAACCATTATACCGAAATCGTTTAGCATTACTGCTAAGCGTTAATGATTAGATCATTATTATTACCTTTTATATTTTATTCAAATTATAATAAATTAAAATCTTACATATATATATATATATATTAGGGTGAATCAAAAATAAACTTTTATTTTTTTTTTGGATCTGACACACAAAAACTTGTTGCTAGGYACCTTTAGAAAGTACTCACCCAGTATGGGCTCTTAATTTTAATAGGAAGATCCTCCTCATCGCGGTTTTTTATTTTTTTCTCAATCCAACAGAAAAAAATTCATACCTCCTCATTAATTGATTATACGAAAAAATGTTTTAATCAAATTTTGTAGGAAATTCAATGTTCTA
>NW_014569993.1:36617-43083 GCF_001313835.1 Polistes canadensis
TATATATATATATATATATATATATATATATATATATATATACATGTATATATACAAAGTGTTTCAGCAATATGAGATAACCTAAATATCTTTTTTGCTTACAGGTGTATGAAAAAATTATATTCGAAAAAGTGGCACTATTGAGAGGAGGAAACATAATAGTTAAAAGAATTTGTCCACTAAGTTATTCTTTTTACGAAATTTTAAGATTATCGATGTTTTTTTAAATGGAACCCTATATTTTTGACGATATTCTTGTAGAACATAATAATAAGAGTTTAATGACTTTAAAAATATGTATTGTAATCTCGATCCTTTCTTCTCGAGATATTTACATTTACAAATAATTAGAATATATTGTCTCTGATGCAACTTTATGTCATTGTAAGATTACTGTTGCATACTTCGAATTATGTAAGGAAAAACTAACATGTTGTACACAATAAGTTGTCTAATATTTAATGGAGTATCTAACAAACGTTCTAAAAGAATATCATTAAAAAATATTGCATAATATAGATGGTAAGATTTCGCACAACACATTCACAGTTTATGCTTTCTGTTTATTATCTTCTCTCATTTATCACGGGTTTTCTACAGACTAATAATGCGTGCTACTTAAATTTATTTATCTACACCTTGTAAACGAAACTTCATCTGTAAACAAGACCTTTCTAAAAACTTTTCTATCGTTTTCCAATTGGCTTTATCCTCCCTGACAAAACTTAAAACGCTGTAGAAAATCAATTTGATACAGTTCTTGGTGAAACTTATGTTATATGTATGAAATTTTTATGTTTAAAGGATTTGAGAGTTATTATCTCAAGTAGTACCTTCGACTCATGTGAAGATCCAAAAAAATTGCAGCTAATACAGTAAAACTGTCTACATTTTTATTGTTTATAACAGTTCTCACTCTATTGCATTTTTTAGGGATTACACTACCAGTTTGTTGAAATTGTTTAATTTTACTTGAAATCTTCTAATATTAAAAGCAAACGTTACTTCTAGTGTTTCTTGTAAGTATTGATGATTTTTGCAATTAATAAGCCTAATATCAATTTATGGCACTAAATAACGCATTGCACCCTGCATATTTTTCGAAGTATATAACAGCAATTTTTATAGAAAGTTTAGAGGCTAATAGATCGGACACAATATTGTACGATTAATTATGTATTTTTGAAGTTATACTTTTGTTGGTGCTTTTGGGAAGAAATGATGAGAGTGAATTTTTTCGATGCGCACGCACAGCGACACGAAAATCGACACTACGAAGTCTGTCGGTATTTACGATGCGCGAGCAAAGCATTCTCAAATTTACGCATAAAGTAATTCGGTATATCTCCTTTACATTTAGTGCGGACTGATATTTATATTCTGATATTTCTATATACACAACATGTGTTTTATATATCGATACAAATAAAAATTATTTATATGTGTTTTGATGTTATTTATTATAATTATTACATACGGTGGAGATTGATATTAAAAAAACTGTGAATATCTTCAAAAATATCTTCAAAAACATTGGTTATTCGTAAATATTAATAATAAAAGTCTTTTTTGAGATTAATTGAGGTATGTATTATTAATTATTAGTTTTTTGAGGTTAGCTAAGATATGTATTATTATTTATTAATTTTAATTCGTTTCATTTTTTCTGTATAGTGATCATCAATTTAGGTTGAAAATGAATAAACTAGATAATGTGCTGTGCGATTTTAGATGTATTAGAGCATTAGAAAACTTATTCTCTCTGCATAAATGATCAATCATTTTACTGGAAGAGAAAACGCATTATTTTCAACAGTTAAATAGTGTTTGTTATTTCAATATTATATAGAATTCATTTAATGTTCAAATGTAATCATTTAAATATCTCGAAACAAGAGATATATGACTTAGACCACTTTCATAATTACGTGGGCACATATAGAAAATTAATGAATTTTCTATGAGTATAAAATCTGGTAATATTAAAAAGTTGATACTGACCCATGTAAAATAACTTGAAAAATATTACAAATAAAAAAAAATGCATATCTAGTTACGAAAATTTTGAACACGCTCTTTTTTAAAAATGTTAAAATTATATTTTTAATATGTTTATTTTATATTTTTTAAATTTGTCTCCTTCAGATGAATTTTACCGAGAAAATTGTGAAATATTGTCTCTTGTACATGAGAAGATTTTTTGCTTGTATGAGTGTCTTACACATTAATTGCATTTGTTTCTTCATTACCGTTCTTCGAGCGAGTACTGAAGTTCTTGACAAACTTTTCACAATTTTTTCAGTAAAGGTAATCTTCTTTAAGAAGTAAGTTTCTTTTCGTTCATACGAGAAAGAGAGAGATAAAACACGACCTCTTTGTTTACTTCCGAATTTTCTCTCACCCTCACAATATATTCTAATTATATTTAAATATAAATATATCTCGAGAATAAATGATCGAAATGTATATGTCATTAAATTCGTATTATTATGATCTACAAAAATATCGTATGAAATATAGGATGTCATTTAAAAAAACATTAATAACCCGAAAATTTCGTAAAGAAATGATCTTGAGAGAAAACATTTTCTCAACCATCATATTTCCTCCTGCACAATAGTACCACATTATCTTTTATAATTCTTTTATACAATTGCAATATGAAACGAGATACTTAGGTGATTCTATTTAACTAATTATGAGATTCCTAGTAAATGTTAACTCGAAATATCATGATTCTAACCGAAAACAAATTTACACTTTATGTCAATAATGTTACATGTTGTACACTTTGTGTCAAAATAACCTCAATATAAACCGATATAAATTTATAAAGTTTCATAAACGTCAAAAAAGTAACAACTATGGAGCCCTCTTTGTAAGTCTTGACATGCAATTAGAACGGTAAGAAGAGTTTGGTGAATGACATGATTATACACATATGACCGAAAATACTGTAAATTATCTTTACTTCGTTACAAGTAAAAATGAAAAACTTACGTATGCGTTTCTTGTCATTAAGATTATACTCCAACTTGCGACGAGTGGGAAACCGCACAATAAAATCGTATATTTTCTTCCAATTTTGTCAATTACTAATACATTTATCACTGGTGCCAGCATTTGACCAGCTGATAAGAAAGCCGTTAAAGTTGCAATATTTAATTTATTATCATGAATTGGCGAGTCTGGTGATGATAACAACACGACCATTGGTGAATTCCATCCTAGCACAATGCCAAGAGATATTATCAACAGTGTGCCTAAAATTGCTTTCGAATTAACATATGTTCACATTTTTGCTTCTATAATATCTATTAACATAATTTGTAAAAAAATAAACTTACAAGCGAATATTGCGAAGTATTCCCACGTTTTCGAGCCATGTGGTGATATGTATCTTCCTCTTCTTCTATCCCTATTCATTTCTAATTTTTAAGAATCACAGCTTTTGTTTCCTCACTGAAGGCAAATGATCAAAAGACGAAATTCGTTAACATCCTTTCGTAAATAATTTCTTTTTTTTATTCTAAATCGTCAAACTAAATAAGGTAACTATTTTATTTCAGCTATTTCAACAAGTTACCTAAAATAATGCGATTAACGTTTAAAATAATTTTCTACAGCAACTAACAATTTGAATCTAACAAGGGAACTATCAGTGAGAGACACTATCAAGATTTGTTTCAAACTTTGCACACTTGTACTAGTCTATGCAAATATTCATTGTGCTGTTAAACATGGCATATATATTCAGCTGTTTGCGAAAAAAAAGCTATTTGCTGATTCTTATTCCTTTAGCTGTAGTAGTGTATTAATCTATGGTTAGCGAAGCTGTGTGTATCCTTGATGTCGTCAATATGTTATATATATGTATATATGTGTAACGAAATATTACTATTTATATTTCGTC
The DNA here is from genome assembly GCF_001313835.1 of Polistes canadensis. Taxonomy (NCBI): domain Eukaryota; kingdom Metazoa; phylum Arthropoda; class Insecta; order Hymenoptera; family Vespidae; genus Polistes; species Polistes canadensis. Next base: position 40,531 of record NW_014569993.1, read on the forward strand.
ACTGTAAGTAATTATTTAAACCGGCTACTGTTACAGTTAAAACGCGCAGACGTATTAGACTTACAATTAAAAAGATTCGGTAACGCTGATAACAGGATAGAAGATATAGAAACGGTTAGGAATTGGCTAAGCAGAGATGATCAGGGTTCGAATTGCGAAACCAATAATAAGACAATAAAACAAATCTTTAATTTAAAATTTCCTAAAATACATAATTTGTAGACCAAATAATAATAGTTTCTGTTAAAATGAATTATTGTTTTTCTTTTAATCAAGGTTCACTATTTTTGACAATAAATAAAAAAACGGTGTGCCATAATCATCAAGATTCGATTTAAAAACGCCACGCTTATATGCCGATATATATATAGATATACAGAACGCTCGACACTCGATCGTCAAAACGAAAAATTCTCGCTTCCGAAGAAAAAATTAGAAAGAGAGAAATATTGGTTTCTTGTCTCACTCGCACTCGTATACAAAACGCTCGCCACTCGATGGCCAAGACGAAAAATTCTCCCTACAGCATGAAAAAATATCAGAAATATATAATACAGAACACTTGACAAAATCGATGGCCCAAACAAAAAGACTCGCTATCGCCTAAACAAATAGAAAGGGAGAAGTATCCTTTTCTTATCTCACTCGCACTCGCATTCACGACCGTGAGACTCCAAGATAACGCACACTAGCTCGCTCGCGTGTAAGACCAACGAAGAGGCGTAGCTTGCCCCCTCTCTTATAATTACCTTTCACCTTTATTTTCTTGCTTATTTTTGCAAATACGAAGAACATTTTTTATGTATTTTTCAATTCTCTACAACTTTTGTTTGAAACTTTTTTGGCTTTAATGCCTAGATTCTAAGATACGGCTGTTTTTTACCCTTTTTTACCTTCTTTTACTCTTTTTCTCATTACCAGGGAATCTGATTGCAAAAAAAATAGCACCATTCGATTCAGCGTCGTCGAGTTACCATTATATCAAGTTTTTGGCCAGGTACCAGAATTCGGTCAGTTTTTCTTTTATTGACTGGACTATTAAGAAGAAATGCCCAACACTTTAGCCAAATACGTTCTAATTCGGGAGACATATGTGCCGCGAGATGTACTTTGCCTAACGGTAATCACATTGTTACCGTTACAATTTATATTTCTGTCAATCAAAATATTACTGATGTAATAGATTTCATTCACGAGACATTGTTAGCTTATACAGAAGGTAGATCAAAACTATTGAGAAAACAATGTCATCTTCCACTTCCTGTCTATCACTTCCACTCATACTTGGCAACGATTTTACTATTGATTTTGAAAAAGATGACGGGGAGATTGAGATTAATACAATTTTTAAAATCCAAACTTAAGTTGGATTTTGTTTCTGGTAAAACACTGAGGACGACGAGGTATGGTAAAACCATTGATGCGGTGTTTTCACGATTCGTAAACCACGTATCTACAGACGTTCATGTGTCGTATTTTAGTTATCATAAACCTCTTGTCACAGTGATCAATAATGACGACACTATTGATCTAATTAATATTCAAAATGATAATAATAGTTAAGATAATAATAATAACATGAATAAGTCAACCTTCCTATAACAATGTATTTATGTACGATATGTAAGATATATTTATGTAAAATGATTGATGTATAATATTTTGCCGAATAGCCATAAAAAATGTAAATAGAATAAAAATATATATACATTCTTTAAGAATTTTAATGGATACGTTTATTTACCCTTTTTACCTACTGCACAGAAAAAAGGGTTTACTTCAATCTCGAAAAAAATTTTTAATTCAAGAAAATTTATAGAAAGACAGGTTTTTCTAGTTCCAATATGTTATCGGTCTTTTTTTTAATCTAGTAAGTCTTTTCTTCTCTCTCTTTCTCTCTTTACCTGTTCAAAGACAATCGTTCTTAAGGAAAAAGAAAAAGTGCGTGTCGGGCCTGACACACTCACTTTTTATTTTTTGAAGTTATACTTCTTTTGGGGCGTTTGGGAAAAAGTGATGAGAGTGAATTTTACGATGCGATCGAAAAATCTACACCACGAGAAGTTGTCGGATATTTACGATGCGCGGGCAAACCGATTTCAAATTTACGGCTTGAAAAATTCTTCTCTTCTTCTTCCTCTTTTTTTTTTTTCTCAAGCGGTCACCCTCATCCAAGTTTTAACACTAGATTTACCAGAGTAGTCATTTTGACTGGTCGTACAATTTCAATTCAAAATTCCTACTACATATAACATTTTATTTCCGAATTGATGTTATGACTTTTGTAGCTATAAGTAGAGAATACATTTTATGAATTTTTTTTTTTTTTATATACTGGTAAAGAATTTATTTTTTTTATATACTGGTAAAAAAATATTTTTTTTTTTTTGACATTTATACCAGTACCAGTCAAAATGACTGGTGCATGTTTCCACAAAGAAATGTATGATTTCGGGTGAATCATAAGACCGTTGCAGATCAGTCAAGTGACAGTAATTGCGAAAATAATTCAAACAAACGTACAAGACGATGCATGCGATTCCTTTCTAGTTC
>NW_014569993.1:44483-58890 GCF_001313835.1 Polistes canadensis
ACAAACTGTAAAAAAATAAGTATCTTGTTATTTGATAATGTCTATAAATCCATTTATCTATTAAAACTAATAATGTTTAACTTTTTTTGTCATTTTTTAAGAGTGAATAAAGGCTGAAATCCACAATAAACATGTTTTATTATACACCAGTCATTTTGACTGGTTTGGTAGAAATAGGTATATTTTTACTTTTTGAAAAAAATCCATAGCATGTCTAATCTACCACGAGCGGTCATTTGACCGCTTACAAATTTCATGTTATTTACGAGTATATTTTTCGGAAAACGATTTCCTGAAATTATTTTACGAGTCTACAATGAAATTGTGGATCTACAATGTGGACAATCGAGCGATTAGAACAAATTGGAGAGGGAGTAGCTGACATAAATACAGGTATATGAAAATAGATAAATCTTCTTTCAATATATTAACAAATAACAATCCTATATATTCTAATCATTACTTATTTCATGTATAATATACCTGTTAAAAAATAAAATGTTAACTGTGATTCAAGGATTACATTTTTCTTTATTATTTGCGCAAGATGTTAAAAAATTTATAACTTCTAATTTTGTTGACTTTTAAATAATTTTCACTTTTATATATATATTTAAAAATTAAGAAATATGAACAAAAAATTTGAAAACAAATAGAAAAAAATTATTAAAAAAAACTTCCCCAAAGAAGGATCGAACCACTAACTAGCAGCATGTAAAGTGAGTACGCTACTACTTACGCTAGCACGCCACTTAATAGTCGCATTAAAGATAATATAAACATGTATACAAAAAATTCAAAACTTTAAAAGCATTTTTCTCAAAATTGACTTCGCATTTTGATAAAATACTTTACCACGTTAACACCCTAAAGGTATACTACTAATATACCAAAGCTTGTTAAAATCCGTGAGGGCATAACCGTAAGGTCTCCTTGTTAGTTCAATGCATTTATCCGTTGAAATTGAAAAAAGTGAAACCCCCGTATACCAGAGATAATTAGATTTTACAGTAGCACAAAATTCGGTGTAGATGTAACCGATCGGATGGCTGGAAAACATAGTGTAAAATCTAAATGTCGAAGATGGTCTTTACTGATATTTTTCAATATTTTAGATTTAGCCAAGATAAATGCTTGGATTTTATATAAAGTAACGACGGGTGAAGAAATATCAAGGCAAGAATTTTTATTCCAATTAACAAAAAAAGGAGAGCCAGCTAAGCAAAGAATGTTCAACAAAAACAATAATAAATACAGCTACAGTTTTTTCTAGACGGAAATTTTGTCAAATAAGATATTGTAAAGTCAATAAGACTAACAAAATTTGTATAAAATGTAAAAAAAACGTATGTGGAAAATGTGCAATAAAAAATGCTGTAATTTGTAAAAATTGTGCTGAAAATGCATAAATAAAACTTTTTATATAAAAAAGCGGGGAGCGGGTTTTTCTTGTAGCACCAGGAAAATATTTTGTTTACTATCCAATTGGCTAAAATCGCTTTCTATATCAAAATACATATGTTTTCTTGAAGCGGTCCTTTGACCGCTTATGATAGGAATTGATATATATGAAACGTCGATAGGTTTAGTGTTAAATGTGTCACAGCAAAAAACTAATATTATTTTATCATATTATCGTCTTATTGACAAATTTAGAGTAAGTATTATATTGATACGCGGGATAGTCGGAATTATTTTTGATGTTCTTTTTTTTAAGTTATTTTTTTAAATTATTTTTGAGGTTATTTAGGATTATTTTGAGATTTTATTCGTTTTGGTACGCTAAAGAAGTATAACTTCTTACGTGTGTATATAAGTACACACACCAGTTTTTTTTTATTTCTAATTTCTATTTTTCGTTTCCCATAATTTATTAACCGAGTTGTCATCCGATTTGTTTATTTCCTTCACGGTCACGAATCTGTTCGATACTTCGCCGCGTACTTTGTCCCTTTTTCTTCTTTGGTAATATTTTGTACATTTGACCGTTTATTTCCTATCCATTGCTTGTTTTGTTTTATTTATCGAAAGACGTTCCCTCACCCTATCAATTACCCAAAAAATGATTCGCCCCCCTATATGATTTAACATCGAGTATATTCGTGTGCCACCAGAACGTGATGAATTTGATTACACGTCTTTCCATCCAAAGAAATTCAAGTTTGTTTATGAATATTTCTATGCTTGAAATACGTGTTTTTAACGATCAAATCTTTTCCGGTCGCGAAGTTGATTTCCCTTATTATCATTACTTTTCTTTGTGAAAACTTTCGAGTCCGATCGTTGGTCTGAAAATATCCTCTTTACCGATTTTCGCGTTAAAATCCCTGAAAACTACTTTCATGTAATCTTCTAGCAATTGATTCACGAGGTGTTCGAGTTTCTCGTAGAACCCGTCTTTAATTTCATCTTCTTTGTCTTCCGTCGGCATGTGAACATTGATTATCGTGATCTTGTACCACTGATCCTACACAACGAACAGTTTTAACCTTTCGTTTAAAAATTCAATTCTTCATACCGCGGATAGGATTTTCTTACAAATTATAAACCCGACGCCAAAATTATTATTACGCCATAGTGAAGCGTATACGCCTCCGTGTTAAGGAGTACACCTAGTGTGACCGCTTAAAAAAAAGGTGATTTTTGGGAATTTTTTGTATAGAAAACTACTGGATAAAATATTTTAAAATTTAGAGGATATATTTATGCATAATTAATGAAGATTCACTAAAATTTTCAAATGAAAAAAGATAATTTTCAGCGAGTTATTCGCTATCTTCCAAATCACTAAAAAAAAGGGCCTAAACGGCTGCAGTGATTCCGGCCTTTACCGTGGATGAAATACAAAAAAAAATACTGTTAATCTAGAAGGTATTGTCTATACAATGACCTAAAATTGTGAAAAAAATTGAAATTTAACAAAATGGCAGACTTTTAAACAAAAAATCGAATTTTGTTCAAAATTTTGATGATTTTTGGAAAAACTTTTAGGTCATTGTACAGAGAAACATATACGAAATAAGCAGAAAAAAAATCAAATCGATCGGATGATTCTTCATCGAGTTAAAACTGCAGCCAATTTGAAAAATGTAGTTTTGAGAAAAACGCGTTCAAAGATAAAATGATTGCTTTCTAATCCCTGAGCGGTTACTCTTTAGAAGTCTGTAACTCTAAAACTATTTGAAATATTTATTTGAAATTTCAGTATGTTATTTTTAAAGACATAGATTATAAAAATATGCAAAAAAAAAAATCAATTTTTTCAAATTTTCACACTAGGTGTGCCCTTTAAGTGAACCTTCCCCGGCTCATCTAATTTCTTCCAGGGCGACGACTTCTGCCTCGTACTTTTCAATCTCCCTGACAATCGACTGCAACGCCTTCGTACGTTCCATGTATCCGCTTTGAGATCTCTCCCGTTTTCGGACTTTACCCGACATGAATTCTCCAGAGTAGTCCCCACCCAGAAATCCGAATGGGGACTAGTTTAAATCCGAAAAATTTTACTCTAGTTGATTTCATGGCAAGGTTTGGTTGTTACCAGATAAAGTCTTTTTATGGTGTCAGCTTATCAGACCTACGCCCAACCTTCGACCAGGAGAGCCTTTTTCAATCGACTGTCAGCGACTGCTTATTCAGTATATTCGTACCTAACCTCTATCCCTATCTGAGAAAAAGAGATATTGCCATTTCTCAATCCGCAACCTTAGAAAGTGCTGTGTCGTGGTGACTGGGACCATAACAATTAGTTTTACTTCCCTGAGACTAAATTATGCTAACACAGATATTAATTTCATAGGGAATATAATTAAAAAAGAAGAGTGCATAATTATAAATTAAATAATATACAATAAAAATAACACACACACAATATTTAATTTTTCAGCATGCAAACGATACATTTTTCAGGATAATATTCGTTGTATAGACACATAAAACATAAACAAATAACATATAACATAAGTAACATAAAAGAGAAAAAGAAAATTTGTACACTATTACACTGTTATATTTCCAAAGCTAAAGAAATAAGATTTTTAGCGATTTTTGTATAAATCGTCTTTTCGCAAACAAATTAATATATATGCTAAGTTTAAAAATACAAAGATTATTTTCATGGACCACCACAAGTGTACAAAGTCTGAAAAAAATCTGGAAAATGTCTTACTGACGCGCACCTTGTAAGATTCACCGGGAGTCTCTGTGTAAGCAGTAATGAGTGTACATCCAATCAACTTAAAGTTTGCCATTACATTAGTATAATGGTATAGAATTAGGTTGTCATGCATTCCCTTTTCTATTACTTGTTTCAAAATCCAATATCGTATGCCAATAAAGACGGTCATGTGAGAATGTGTTACTATTTGAAGTTTTTTTGAATAATAGATAAAAATAAGTTAAACAATATACATATATGTAAGTAAATTATAAATTGAAGAATTATTAATTATGGTAATAAGCAGTAATAGATAAAAAGTATAGTTTGGAATTATTTGAAGAAAAGATATATATAGGAGAAGAAAAAAAGATAGTTTTCTTTTCTTGTCATATTATTATCATACCTATATCCTGCTACATACGTTGCAAAGCCCACATTTAACTATAACTAAAGTGAAAAATTTCTTTGATATTCAAAAGCTTAAACACTTTGAGACCGAATACATTTTTAGCTATTTTCAAACGAAGTATTCTAATTTGAGTGATGTGGATCTCTCTCTCTCTCTCTCTCAATTGCTGGTTTATTAATTATAAACTATTGTAATGAATATATTGTTGGGTGCTATTTAGATTATAAAACTAACATACCTATTATGATTTACTCCGTGTATTCTCAGCTAGCTCGACTATTACTTGAGATGATCAAAAAGCGGGTAAAACTGGATAATCTGAGAATTTATTTGTTGCGACATCAAAGGAAGGAATTTATTATTTCCTTAAGCAATAAATAAGATTAATTAAATGAGACTTACGTGCGTTTATTCGAATCTTGAATGTTAATCTATTTTATTGACGAATAATTATATTATTACAAGTAGGAAAATTATGTAAAATGTATTTAAAAATGAAAATTATTCGAGATTTACTCAAAAGAAATCGATATCTATTTAGTAAACTATCTATGAGACTCTTTGGGAGCTGACTCTCACCGCTCTAAGACGATCGGTGAATAAAACGTTAACTTTCCGCACTTTATGACAGTCTATTGAGAAATATTCGTTATTAGTCAATATTTCACGAACGATATGAATTTCGGTGTACGTGCAGTACATTATAAGGCTGCCTTCCTTATCAAACCCGTGAATTAAGTGGCCGCATTACTCAACTTTTACTTCCGGCTCGTTAACCTATCTGTCGGTGATGATTATTTCTGCCCTCAAAATCTATATTAATAGTCCAGTCAAAAAAAAACAAACTACCAGATTTTTTGGTAATTCTGGAAAAACTTGATATAATGGTAATTCGACGACGCTGAATCGAATGGTGCTAATTTTATTGAAATTAAATTCCTTGGCGTTGAGCAAAAGGGTAAAATACGGTATAAGAAACGGCATAGAACATAATGACAATTTCAATAATTATAATCTAGTGACATAATTTCCTTCACTCGCGCTCAAGGAAATATGACGAACGCGATAACGTCGAAAAACGTTATGTTTCCTAATTTTCTGTTGAAAACATATAGAGTAAATTTGATCAAGTCGTAGCCCACATAAAAATAAGCGTATAAATTGTGTGATTTGATCTATGAAAAAGAAATTTCTTTATTTTCCATAATTTCTATCAACATTGATTTCATTTATTTTAATGATATTCGAAGTATCGATACATAATAGTAACAAAACTTATTAAATAGATATAATATAAGCACACGACTAAAGAATAAGGGTCTTAAATGCTATCACTCATAGCCTTACTCACACTTAAAAATTTAGTTAAAATAAAGATAATATATATAAGATCATTTTTATAAATAATAATATTAAGAAGAGTCAGTTTTAAAACTTATTTCTTGGTTTCATGTTAATTCCTGCATATAGATTATGCAATAATATTTTACATAATAGTAAAAAATTAAACCTAACCGAAAATAATGACAACAGCGATGCTATCTCATTGGAGAAACTGTCCACGTGCTATTTTTTCTTCACTTATATAAAAATTTACCAAATGTCTACGGACAAATTGTAAAGATGTATGGAGTTAATAAAAAAAAAAACAAACAAAAAAATAACTGGTGTATGGATTTATATAAACATTTCAGAAGTTATACTTTTTCTGCGTAACAAAACATTTTTTTTCACAGCCTATATGCCTTACAATGTTCAGCGTTTTTTTGGTACGGATACTTTCTTTTAAATACATTTGTATAACAATAGCAATAGGCATTACACTTCTCTGCATTAGTTTTAGAAATCTCGAAAACTGAAACAAAAATTTAAATGTATACTGATACTGGTCAAAAAGCTGCAAGAAATTATAGTTTCATAAGAACTATTGTAGAAAATAATTTATAAATAACTAAGATGCATTCATTTTTCAATTCTTTTGATAGAATATTAATGCGCATGGTTTATTCCCAGTGTGAATAAAAAGAAGACAATGCCTTCTAAAATTTTTCATGATTTCAGTATCGTCAGCTTCTTCTTATTGTTGCTGAAAATGATGCGCTCTCTCTTCCAGTAAAATGATTGATCATCTATGTGGAGAATATAAGTTTTCTAATGCTTTGAATAAATATTTTTCAAGAGAATTATATTATTTGCTTCTTTCAGAAGCAAGATTATTATTTTTATCTTTTAACAGATACATATCTTACTTTTTCCTTTTAACTGTGGCTGGATTCTATTCGCATAATAATTCACATAAAATCTCTACGAAGTAGACGTTATGTAAAAGAAATCTTTATATTGTTTACTATTGAAAAATGAAATTTATATGCATAGATCCGATGCTTGAATGGAGTCTTTTTCTTGGGTGTGTTACGGCCTTTGATTGGAACAAGAAATGTAGAGCCGCATACTTAGCTAAACCTAATTAATAAAGTAGTTTACGTATGAAATATAAAAAATATAAAAACAGAAGCAAAGCACCATAAATTGAATTAAAAAATAATATAATACATATATTTTACTCCGTAAAGTATGAAGAGGAGATATTAGAGGTTAAAAAGAATGAAAGTTGGCTACGGAGGGTAAACAAGCAGAGGAGGAAGGTCAGTAAGGAGCAAAACCAAAGAGTATGAATTAGAGGAAGTAGGATAAGGAAAAGTGCAAGAAGTACTGTTATAGAGATTTATAAAGATAAGGAGGAGTGTGATAGGTTAAGGAGTGTGTTAAGTTAAGGAGTGTTAATGTTAAGGAATGAAGAGTAATGTTAAGGAACAAAACAAAATGTAAACCAAGTCATTCCACTTGGCGGTAAAGTGGGACAAATAAACATTATTATTATTATACTCCGTAAAGTATTTTAACTGAACAAAATATTGCTATTCTAATTCCTATTGTCTTTTATAATATCAGGATAAAGAGAACGATTTGTAATTCATCGATATTCTTAGATTAAAATCAGAAAATTGTCATCGTGTGTTTAAGGAATAAACAAAATCACATATCATGTTATCCAGTTTATTCATTTTGAACCTAAATTGATGATTAATACATAGAAGAAATTAAACGAATTAAAACTAATAAATAATAAAACATACCCCAATTAATCTCAAAAAAGACTTTTATTACTAATATTCACAAATAATCAATGTTTTTGAAGATGTTTTTGAGGATATTCACGGTTTTTTAATATCAATCACCAACATATGTAATAATTATAATAAACCAATAGAAGAATAGGACGAGTGTCTTTGTTAATGGCTCAGCAGGGTTTGCTTAGCAACAGTTTGAAGATTAGGGAGACACGATAACAACATTTCGATATTCTCAAAATTCTCAACAAGGAAAGAATATTGTCACTTTGATATTCTCAAAATGATTTATAGTCCGGTCAATTTAGACATTAAAAAAGTGGTCAAATAACAATAATTCCCAAAGAGCCAAATTTTTGTGGAGAGCTGTAGTTTACCATTACAAATAAAGTTTTAAAAATCCGCATCGATTCTATGTGTGCTTAAAAAGTTATTCGAGGTCAAAGGTCAAAATTTGAGGTTTTTTGGATTTTGCTTGAAAACAGTAAGTTTTATCAAAAAAAACTTCAAACCAAAGTTGTAGATCTTAAAATTCTCTACAAAAATGATCTTTATGATTTGTTTCCTAAGAGTTACCATTCCTGAGATATCGCGATTCTAAGAGTCACAGTATATATGATATGCACATATAAGCCACATATATACATATTAGGCACTTAAGCAAGTATAAATACATATTTGTGTCTGTTTTATATATATTATACTATCCTAAAAACATTTATTCAAAAGATAGCCATTCCCTAATTGAATCTCCTCTATGCACGTGGGCTTGAAAAACATCGGGCTATTCTTTTGTCCGTTGGTCTCGTTCATATTACTATTTCTTTTAGTGCTAAAGGTTCAGTTCAAGTGAATATACGTACTTATTACAAGCGTCTACCATTTAGGTTATATGTGTTATTTTATAGCTCTAAAATATGTCTCAGTTTTGCTTTATTTGCAATAAACTTTTAACTGAAGATAAAACAGTTGTGGTTGATCGTGGAATGCCAAATTTAATCGAGGCTAGTGTMGCGAGAGGTGATGAGTTTACTGAGTATTTAAGAATTCAAAAATCCGTTACAATACACGTGGATTGCAGAAAATCATACACCCGGAAAACTTCAATTTCTGCAGTGAAAAGACAACGTGAGGAGAAACAGGCTAGTACTTTAAAAATAAGTCCACCTCGTACTAGAACGCGAGTAAGTGAATCAAATTTTTGTTTTAAAAAATATTGTTTATTTTGTGGCAATGAAGCCAATGAAGAAACTGAGAAAAAGAAAGCACAGCATCTTCGAAAAAAAATTTGTTATGTGACTACACTAAAATTCAAAGAATCACTGTTGAAATTAGCTAAAGATCGTTCTGATGATGTTTCAAAGGCTGTTCTTGAACGTATTAATTTTGAGTGTGATTTAGTCGCTGCTGATGCAAAATATCATGACAGTTGTTACAAATCTTTCTTAAAACCTAATACTGGTGGTAAAATTGGYCGTCYACAAGWTKAAACTATAAACTCTGCGATGGAGATAATTTTTCAATTCTTAGAAACGAGTGATGATTGCCAGTTTTCGTTGGATGAATTAAGGAATGTTTGTCAAGATGTAGCTTTAGATGACAGAACAATAAAAATACGATTGAAACTGAAGTATGGCAGTAGAATTATTATTACAGAGAAGTCTGGAAAATTAACATTTATTTGTTTTATTGACAATTACCAAGATATTTTAAGTCAAGTCTGGTCTGATAAAAAACACTTGGATGAAAAAGACAAGCGGTTAAAAACTTTGAAAGCTGCGGCAGCAATTGTTCGTGAAGATATTCAATCTTGCGTTTTCGATAATACTATGTACCCCCCACCACGTAGAATGTTCGAGGATATAAATAAAGATATTCCCGAATCATTATCATATTTTTTGGAACAAGTCATTTTAAAAAAAAAGCGTCATAATTTAGATCATCTAAAGTTAATTTGTACGAATATTAGCCACTGCATCATGGCTGCTGTTCGGCCTAGAACCTTTAAATCTAAACTACAGTTGGGTCTTTCTGTTTTTTTTTCATCGGCGATTTGGTTCGAAACGTCTCAGCCACATTTGAAGAATTTATGAACATTCAGCAAGAGGAAGAGGAAGAAGAAGAAATCGAAGAAGATATGATTGTTGAAGTAGACTTTCAAGAGTATGAATCTGATTAAAATATCTAAAGAAATCAAAACAATAGTGAACCCAATAATCAATAGCAATATCAATAATACGGAAATGTCTAGAACTTGACGGTTATTGCTCCCCGTCGAATTTGTGTTGTTGAAAATGAGTGAATGTAGAGTACGATAATTATCCACGAGGGCGACGATGATGTTCTTAAGTTTGATTTAAGTACGTGTGATTTTATAAATAAACAAATGAAATTAATAGTTCTCTTTGATGTTTTTGTTTTAATTACGAAGCTTCGTTTTCTTAATCACGAAGCCTTAATTTTTTTTACAAATGTGAATTGTAATTGAATTTTATGGTTTAAGATGATGAATTATTGTGTTGTTGTGGATTTCATTAACAGTAATGAAAACAAGTCAGATCCAGCGAATCGACGCGCTCTCTAGTGGCAATAGAAATCGTCCTTTCATAGTGAATATTGTAGCCACATTTATAACACTAAGATCGTCCTCCTTGTATACAGGCTCCATGCTTAACACTTTGGGGACCGGCAACTTTTCTGAAAATTTACCTCATGTGGCCGTTTATTGTTTTGAAAGCGGATGTGAAAGTAAAACAATATCTATAAACTTTAATAAATGTTATTTATTATTCGACTCTTAATATTTCTTAAAGAAAAAAGAATATATATATAAGACTATAACTCTTATCATTAAGTGAGGATAACCAATAAACTAAAATTTGTTTTTCTGAAAACCAAAAAAACGACAATTAAAGTTTATTATTCCCATCTATTCTAAACAGTTTATTTATTTATATTTATAACGAATATTCTTTACTCCTTTTCACATCTGTTTTATCTTGTATTCTCTCCCTTCCTTTGTTTATCAATCGCCACTCATTTCTTTCTACCGATGTTATTAATCGATCCTTCCAACGAGAGCTGCTTAAAGTGCGACAAAACACATTAAAGGAATACATTTCCTTTACATATATATATTATTAGCCACGGAAATGGGTATTTCTCCCTTTCAGTTTGTTTAGGCGATAGCGAGTATTTTTGTTTGGGCCATCGATTGTTGAGTGTTGTGTATTATATAATATATTTCTGATATTTTTTCATGCTGTAGCGAGAATTTTTCGTCTTGACGATCGAGTGTCGAGCGTTCTGTATGTTACTGTCAAAGCGGGAAATCAGGCAGTACTATTAGGTGTACAAATAAGTTTCCGCCGTTTTAATGTAGATAGCGCGGCGCGGAGTTTCCGTTAACTTTTGCAGATGATATCCTGCTTAAAAATTAGTTTGGACGTTTAAGAACAATATAACTTAATAATATTATTGATTTTATATTGGAAAAATATAATTTTTTTTAGTTGAAAMTGTCCAAATTTGAGHCAAATAAGCGTCATTTGCGGAAAATATTATCTTACTTCTTTAATGTAAAGAAATCTGCTGCTGAGGCGCATCGATTGCTCGTAGAAGCATATGGTGAGACTGCTTTGAGTGAGAGAACGTGTCGTGAGTGGTTTCAAAAGTTTAAAAACGGTGATTTCGACGTAGAAGACAAAGATCGCAGTGGAAGGCCAAAAATTTACGAGGATGCAGAATTGGAGGAAATATTGGAGGAAGATTCATCTCAAACACAAAAAGAGCTTGCTGTAACATTAGAAGTCACTCAGCAAGCAGTCTCACATCGTTTAAAATCATTAGGAATGATTAATAAACAAGGAAATTGGGTTCCGTACGAATTAAAGCCGARAGATATTGAACGCCGATTATGCTTAAGTGAAATACTGCTTGCTAGACATAAAAAAAAGGGTTTTTTACATCGTATCATCACTGGTGACGAGAAATGGATACATTATGATAATCYAAAAAGAAGAAAATCATGGGGATTACCAAGCCATGCGTCAACATCAACAGCAAAACCGAATATTCACGGAAAAAAACTCATGCTGGTGTAGTGTATTATGAGTTGCTTAATCCGAGCGAAACAATCACCGGAGCCCTCTATCGAACACAAATAATGAGATTGAGCCGAGCTCTGAAGGAAAAACGCCCTCAATACTATTCTAGACACGAAAAAATTATTCTCCTGCATGACAATGCTCGTTCACATGTAACGGTTCCCGTGAAAAAGTATTTGGAAACGCTTGATTGGGAAGTGGTACCCCACCCGCCGTAATCACCAGACATTGCACTGTCCGATTATCACCTATTTCGGTCCATGGCACATGCTCTGTCGGAGCAGCGGTTCAAATCATATGAAGATATCAAAAATTGGGTTGATTCGTGGATAGCCTCAAAAGACAAGGAGTTCTTCCGACGTGGGATCCGAATGTTGCCTGAGAGATGGGAAAAAGTCATTGCAAGTGATAGACAGTATTTTAAATAACCTTAAAATTACCATTCTTCTAGAATAAATACTTAATTTTTAATAAAAAACGGCGGAAACTTATTTGTACACCTAATAGTAAATCCTCGGCATTACTATAAATATGAAGAACCTTTAGACGAAGTCGGAAATTGAAAAATTCTTTTAATTTTCCTAGGCATTGAACATAATACTTTGATATTCTATAGAATATCAAATTACTATTTAACACGTTCCCTGCCGCGTGGGGCGTATACGCTCCACGCTGAACTTTCCGTTCAAGCCATTTGGTATTATAATTATAAAATGAAGAATTTTTTAAAAATTCATTATGCAGTCAATAACTGACATCTTAATACTATTGCTGATGCCCTCATTTAATCGTGAGGCGTATACGCCCCACGCGGCGTGTTAAACAATTTTTCTTTACTGTAACTTGTTTTAACTGCATTTCTCTTATTCCGACCAGTCATTTATTCGCGTGTCGTTGACACAATACTTACTGCTTCACTAAAGCTGGGATTGATTTCTATATTTATTTTCTTTTTTTTTTTTTTATAACACTTATGTTTGCCATGTTTTAACAAAGTTCACCGTAACATCCCTTTGTAATCGCATACAAGCTTGAATTTAACAAAAATATTATATTTTAAACTGATATAGGCATTATAAAAAAAATTATATGCGAGGATGCAACTCGCTTGGCATAATAATGTTCAGCCAGGTATTTGTTAAACTAATACCTAGAAAAATAAATTTATTGGTTTATTGTGTTATGCATGTTAAACTATACAGCCTTTCCTTGATAATTATGATTTTTACACTAATTTAATTATTATAACAAAATAATACAAATGTAAAGCTTGAAAGTCTTCAAAAAACGGTCTAGCAGGAAACGTGTTAAACAACGTTGAAAAGAATACATCCCCGAGCACAGGTCCAGCACAACTCCCCCCCCCCCACCCACACCTAACAAACAACCGCTAATCGCTCCAATACACATACACAAAACCGAGCATGGTGGGGGTTGTTGAGACTGTGTATCCCTATAACGGAAAATCTGTATTCTTTGTCCTTTATCGTATCGGAAGATAAGCGGGTTTAGAATGAAATGTTTTATACCTGTGTTTTATTAAAAATCATTCTAAGAGCATATTAAATACAAATTTTATTTTCAATAGAATGCAGATATAAAACATTTCCTTCTAAACCCGCTTATCTTCCGAAAAAAAGATAAGAACGAAAGATAAGAAAAAAAGAAAAAAGATAAAGAACAAAAGATACAGATTTTTTGTGGATATCTCTACGAATATCTGTCTAAATATAATATATTCTTCACCTGCGATAATTAACATTGGGCACTATATAATAACACACCGGTATAGAATAAGTTTCAATTTCTACAAGTGCGCACAGTCTTATAAACCCACGTGTAAAAACCTGTACACAAGAATTCACGGAGCAGTAAAGGTGTTTAATTAGTTATCAGAATATTTGTTTTTTGATAAAATGCTGGTATAAAACATTTCATTCTAAACCCGCTTATTAGGCCAGTCAATAAGAGGCAAATGAGAAACTTTCAGGTAGACCAATTCAACAATTTGATACAATAAGGCCAGTCAATAAAAGGCAAATGAGAACCTTTCAGGTAGACCCATTCGACAATTTGATACGATGGTAATTCGACAATTTGATACGTCGCTGAATCGAATGGTGCTAATTTTTTTGCAATACGATGTTGCGTTTACGAGAAAAAGGGTAAAAAATGACCGTATCTTAGAATCTAGACATTTAATCAAAAAAAGTTTCAAACGAAAGTTGTAGAAAATTGAAAAATACATAAAAAATGTTCTAATAGTCCAGTCAATAAAGGAAAACTTGGAAAATTTAGCTAACTTGGGAAAATTTGATATAATGGTAATTCGACGACGCTGAATCGAATTGTGCTATTTTTTTTGCAATCAGATTCCCTGGTAATGAGAAAAAGAATAAAAAAGCCATATCTTAGAATCTAGGCATTTAATCGAAAAAAGTTTCAAACAAAAGTTGTAGAGAATTGAAAAATACATAAAAAATGTTYTAAGGTRTATCYTYGTATTTGCAAAAATAAGCGAGAAATATTGGTAAAATTGATTTTAAGAGTGGGAGACAAGCCCCGCCTCTTCGTCGGTCTTTACATGCGAGCAAGCTAGTAT
>NW_014569993.1:60170-63564 GCF_001313835.1 Polistes canadensis
TATTTTTCAATTATCTACAACTTTTGTTTAAAACTTTTAGATCAGCCGATAAGAGGCAAATAAGAATTTTTTTACACAAGAATGTGTGTTTTCTACATAATGGTAATTCGACGACTCTTAATCGAATAGTGCTAATTTGTTTGCAATGGCATCAAGAAAAATGGTTTAAAAGAGTAAGAAATGGACTTATCCTAGAATCTAGGCAAATATTCGTAAAAAGTTTTAAACAAAAGTTGTAGACAATTGAAAAATACAAAAAAAATGTTTTAAGGTGTATTTTAGTATTTGCAAAATAAGCGAGAAAATGAAGGTGAAAGGTAATTGTAAGAGTGAGGGCAAGCCCGCCTCTTCATTGGTCTTTACACGTGAGCAGACTAGTGTACCTTATCTTGGGGTCACTTGGTCGTGAATGCGAGTGCGAGTGAGAAACAAAACTGCTTTTTCTCTCTTTCTACTTTCTCATGCGGTAGCGAGTATTTTTCGTCTTTAGCCATCGATTGTCGAGCGTTATGTATATCTATATATATCAGCGTATAAGCGGGGCGTTTTTAGATCGAATCTTGATGCTTATGGCATGCAGTTTTTTTATTTATTGTTATAAATGTTGAACCTTGATTAAAAGAAAAACAATAATTCATTTTAACAAAAACTATTATTATTTAATCAAGAGTAAAAAAAATGAATTATTTTGTATCTGGACATAAAAATAATTTGTATAAATAATTGATATAAATTTTGTGACTAACAAAAATTTATTTGTAAATCAAATTGAATACGTATTCTTTTTATGATGAAATTTATAATTTAAAAATTTTTCCTATGAAATCATGTAATTTAGGCAATTTTATATTAAAGATATGTTGTCTCGTAAATATTTATTTGTGTATCAAATTGAATACATATTTGGAGAAGAAGAATTCTATATCTACACATAAAATTAATTCAAGATATACAGGAAATGATATTCTAAAAACGTGGAATTTATTTTTTGTCTAGACATAATTTTAATTCATTTTTATTATGTTATAAGAAAACAGTAATATATTTTTATTCAGCTTCGTAGTCATAAAAATTGGAGGAAAAGAATAGAATATTTGTCAAGTGGCGTGCTAGCGTAAGTAGTATCGTCTTCGCTTCTCGGCCTCGGTTGTTAATGTTCGGTTCTTCGTAGGGGAATTATTTTTTTTTAAGTTTTTCTTCCTTAAGTTATTCAAATTCTTTTTACGTTTCTTAATGTTTCATTATATACAGGAAAGAAAATTAAAATATTACAAAAAATTTGAAGCAAGACATTTTTTACCATCTTACGTAAATAAAGGAAAATTTATCTCACTTGAATTACAGTTAATATTTTATTTTTTTAATTTAAAAATATATTATTTTTCAATATAGTAACAAATTACAAAGACATATATTCTAATCATTGTCGAGACACCTAAAAGAATTTATTGCAACGGAAAATTCGGATGAGATGCATAAATATAAAGATACCCGACAATGGGTTTTACAAAAAATAAGGAATATATGTTTGTGATCACGGAGTCTTACTCCGTTGACAAATATCGGAAGATTGTTTACAGCTTCCTGCCTACCGTGTTCGGTGTCCTATCATGATTCCTAGATCTTGGAGAGGGGTGTATTTTGACAGCAACCACCACTCCAAGGTCACACCGGTGCCCATGGTGGGGCATACCTTATAAGTGGCGAGGGAAGATCACTACGTCTCAGTTTTACTTGATCAGTCAGTTGATGCAGTTGTCTATATAGTCCAGTAAAAAAGAGGCAAACTTACATTTCTTCTGATATAAAGGTAACTCGACGACATTGAATCGAATGGTGTTAATTTTTTTGCAATCGGATTACAAAGTATTTGAGAGAAAGGATAAAAAAGGGTAAAAAGTGACCATATCTTAGAATCTACAAATTTAATCGGAAAAAGTTTCAAACAAAAGTTGTAGACAATGGAAAAATACATAAAAAATGTTGGAAAGTTTATCTTCGTATTTGCAAAAATAAGCGAAAACTATTGGTTAAACGTTATAGCCCTGTCAAAAAAAGGCAAACTACCAGATTTTCTGATAGTTGTGAAAAAACTTGATATAATGGTAATTCGAAGACGCTGAATCGAATGGTGTTAATTTTTTTGCAATTAGATCACAAAATCTTTGAGAAAAAGGGTAAAAAAGGGTAAAAAATGACTATATCTTAGAATCCAGGCATTTAATCGAAAAAAGTTTCAACCAAAAGTTGTGCACAATTGGAAAATTCATTAAAAATATTTCAAAGTGTTTCTTCGTATTTGCAAAAATAAGCGAGAAAATGTAGGTGAAAGGTAATTGTAAGAGAGGGAGCAAACCCGCCTCTTCGACGATCTTTACACGCGAGCAGACTAGTGTACGTTAACTTAGGGTCTCTCGGTCGTGAATACGAGTGCGAGTGAGAAAAGAAATGAATAATATTTCTTTAAGCGATAGCGATTCTTTTTGTTTGGGCCATCGATTGTTGAGTGTTCTGTATTATATATTTCTGATATTTTTTCATGCTGTAGCGAGAATTTTTCGTCTTGGCCATCGAGTGTCGAGCGTTATGTATACGAGTGCGAGTGAGACAAGAAACAGATATTTCTCTCTTTCTAATTTTTTCTTCAGAAGCGAGAATTTTTCTTTTTTACGATCGAGTGTCGAGCGTTCTGTATATCTATATATATATCGGCGTATAAGCGCGGCATTTTTGAATCGAATCTTGATGTTTATGGCACGCCATCTTTTTATTCATTGCCAAAAATAGTGTACCTTGATTAAAAGAAAAACCATAATTCATTTTAACAGAAACTATTATTATTTAGTCAACAAATTATGTATTTTTGGAAATTTTAAATTAAAGATTTGTTGTCTCCTAAATATTTTTCTCTGTATGAAATTGAATACATATTTGAAAAAGAAGAATTTCATATCTACACATAAAAATAATTCAAGATACACAGGAAAGGATATTCTAAAAACGTGGAATTTATTTTTTGTCTAGACATAATATTAATTCATAAATAAAATTAAATTCAATAAGTTTTTCTATCCTTAAGTTATACTAATTCTTTTTACATTTCTTAATTTTTATTATTACTCCAGTCAATAAAGGAAAACTTGGTAAATTTAGCTAGCTTGGAAAACTTGATCTAATGGTAATTCGACGGCGCTGAATCGATTGGTGCTAATTTTTTTGCAATTGGATCAGGAGATCTTTGAGAAAAAGGGTAAAAAAGGATAAAAAGTGGCCATATCTTAGAATCTAGGCATTTATTCAAAAAAAGTTTTAAACAAAAGTTGTAGAGAATTGAAACATACATAAAAAGTGATTTAAGGTGTATCTTCGTATTTGCAAAAATAAGCGAGAAAAT
>NW_014569993.1:65342-68064 GCF_001313835.1 Polistes canadensis
CAAACAAAAAGACTCGCTATCGCCTAAACAAATAGAAAGGGAGAAGTATCCTTTTCTTTTCTCACTCGCACTCGCATTCACGACCGAGAGAACCCAAGATAGCGCACACTAGCTCGCTCGCGTGTAAAAACAGACGAAGATACGGGGCTTGGTCCCCACTCTTACAATCACGTTTTAGCAATATTTCTCGCTTATTTTTGCAAATACGAACATAAACTTTGCAACATTTTTTATGTATTTTGCAATTSTCTACAACTTTTGTTTGAAACTTTTTTCGATTAAATGCCTAGATTCTAAGATATGGCCATTTTTTATCCTTTTTACCCTTTTTCTCAAATATATATTTTAAAAATTTTTGTATATATTTATGCAAAAATATATCCTCTATTCGATTCAGCGTCATCGAATTATCATTATATTAAATTTTTCACAATTACCGGAAGAAATGGAAATTTGCTTCTTTTTGACTGGGCTAATTCTCGATAGACGGAATTATACTCCGATGATCTGCACATAATTCAATTAGTTGCACAAGTTCTAATAGTGTTTCTGATAGTTATACAGGGTCCAAGCGCCACACTTATCCTGGACGACTGTACAATTACACTCGGTTTGCAAAAGTCTAGTGCTGTGTATGTTTTGAATGCTACTTCTACGAACTTCGAACGTGCTTTTCTGAAAAAGATATATTTAGGTAAGTTTAATATTCACATATTCTTATATTCTTTTTTGACCATTTATACAGTCTACATCAAATATTCCAATAATTGTATCATAGTCGCCAATACTTAAATAATAAAATAAATTGTTGACTAGTGAACTATTTATGGACAAGATCGAGATATGCAACATATGCGATAAAGCACTGGAGTGTGCTACGTTAAAAGTCGTCGCCGTTAAAAAAAGGGGTCTGAGGTCATTTGTTGCGAAAAGCAAAGAAATTGGCGATAGAAAATGGAAGATTTGGAGCAGACATACCTCGGTTCTCGTGCATACCGCGTGCCGCAATATATACTCAAAGGCAACAATCAAAAATGTGGCCGCAAAAGCAGCAAAACTGAAAGCTTTATCGACATCTTCTGCTGAAACACCTAGTACGTCAGCGAGGATTTCTGAATCGCCGCTCACGAAAAATAAATTCAATTTCCGTGACTTGTGCTTAATATGCGCAAAGCCATGGAAGGAAAAGAACAAGCAAGGCTCCGTGATACATAACGACTATATGAAGGTAAAGCTCCTCAATATAGCTAAACAGCGAGACGATGACATAAGCATCGATGTGCAACATCGATTGAAATATGTCAATTCTTTAGTTGCTGTGGGCGCACGATATCACAACAAATGTTACGTGCTGTTTTTGCTAATCCCAACCGACACGTCGAATCGTACTTCAGAAACAAAAAATATGGACTCGGATTTTCAATTCATTGCGGAGCATATAAAAAATTCGCAAAAAGGAACATTCACAGCAAATGAATTACTGTATCTTAAAGGTAGCAGATGTTTTTCACAAGAATTTTTGTATCGAAAACTGAAAGAATATTTTCGAGAAGATATCTACATTTTGCGGCGACAAGGCCATGTAACATTGATCTTATATAAATGCTTCAGTGTGTCCGATGTATGTGGAATATGGTATCGTAATCCGAATTCCCTCAATATCAAGCAGCAAGAAGCATTAGTAAACGCAGTAACAGAGATCGTCCGAAAAACTATCAAGAATGAATGAGCAGGAAGACGATTCCTACATGGAGTACCATTTATAGGTATATTTAGTATTTCATAAAAACTCCGTCTCATCTTATTTTCGTTGAATGTTCGTCCCATCATTGAGTGAAACATAATATTAATTTAAAAAAGAAATCACCTAGTACAATTAGAAAAATAAAACCATTTCATTTCTTTACAATTTCAGAAATACCCAAATTTATTGCAATTTACACAGTTCGCGACTAACTTTGCCTTCATTATATTCTATATACAAAAATATACAAATCAATTTTTCTACTTCTAAGGTATGTCCCACCACGGGCACTGGTGTAACCTTGAAGTGGGAGTTGCTGTTACAATAGGCAGGTAGCTGTCAACAATCTTCGGATACTTGTCAACGGAGTGAAACTCCGTGATCGCAAACAAATATCTCTCTCTTTTAGGACAATGATTAAAATATATGTCTTAGTTGTTTGTTGCTATATTAAAGAATAAAATATTAACTCCAATTCAAGTAATAAATCTTCTTTTATCTTCGTAAGATGGTAAAAATGTATAGCTTCAAATATTTTGTAATATTTTAATTTTCTGTATATAAATAGAAATTTAGAAATGTAAAAACAATTTGTATAACTTAAGGATAGAAAAACTTAAAAAAAAAATTTCCACCACATAGAATCGAATAGTAACTAACCCGCGTGAGAAGCAGAGACGATACTACTTATCCTACCGTGCCATTTCAAAAAAATTCCATTTATTTCGTATAATTTTTATTACATAGCCCAGTCAATAAATGGAAAATGATGCCCGGAAAGCTGCCAGGGTGAAAAGTTGATATTTATGGTAATTCGACGACGTCGAATCGAATAATGCTAATTTTTTTGCAATTGGATGGCGCAAATCCGAGAGAAAAGGTAAAAAAGGGTAAAAAACAGCCGTATCATAGAATCTAGGCATTTAATCGAAAAAAGTTTCAAACAAAAGTTGTAAATAATTGAAAAATACATAAAAA
>NW_014569993.1:68946-71773 GCF_001313835.1 Polistes canadensis
AAAATAAAATGTTAACTGAAATTCTAGTAATAAATCTTTCTTTATTTGCGCAAAATAATAAACAATTTACTGTTTCTAATTTTTTTTCCATCCTGTAGAAAATTAAAAATTAAGAAATGTAAAAAGAATTTGTATAGCTTAAGGATAGAAAAATTTATAAAAAAAAAATTTCCCCCACGAAGAATCGAACGTTTATAACTGGCGCGTGAAGCAAAGACGAGACAACCTACAATAAATAAAAAAAACCGCGTGCCATAAGCATCAAGATTCGATTTAAAAACGCCGCGCTTATACGCCGATATATATAGATATACATAATGCTCGTCACTCGATGGTCAAGATGAAAAATTCTCGCTTCCAAAGAAAAAATTAGAAAGAGAGAAATATTGGTTTCTTGTCTCACTCGCACTCGTATATATAACGCTCGACACTCGATGGCCAAGACGAAAAATTCTCGCTGCAGCATGAGAAAATATCAGAAATATATAATACAGAACACTCAAAAATCGATGGCCCAAACAAAAAGAATCGCTATCGCTTAAAGAAATATTATCCTTTTGTTTTCTCTCTCGCACTCGTATTCACGACCGAGAGACTCCAAGATAACGCACACTAGCTCGCTCGCGTGTAAAGACCAACGAAGAGGCGTGGCTTKCCCYCTCTCTTACAATTACCTTTCACCTTCATTTTCTCGCTTATTTTTGCAAATACGAAGATACACCTTAGAACATTTTTTATGTATTTTTCAATTCTACACAACTTTTGTTTGAAACATCTTTTTTTGATTAAATGCCTAGATTCTAAGATACGGCCGTTTTTTACCCTTTTTTACCCTTTTTCTCAAAGATCTCCTGGTCCAATTGCAAAAAAATTTGCACCATTCGATTCAGCGTCGTCGAATTACCATTATATCAAAAAAGTTCATTGATGTCTGAAAAAGTCTTTTTACTGGCCTAAAATGTTCAACACGAAACCGAGGAAACGCGCGCTTTTTGATTTGACCAATGACGGCGCGCGGTGCTGGAGAGATAACTGTGAGATGGTGCCAACTCATTTTGCGTGAGGTTGGTACCATGTCGTACTGTTGGCCAACATAGTGTGTGCATTGTGTGACGAGAAAGAGAAAGGGAAAAAGAGAAGGAGAACGCATCAACTGTGCACTTATCTACAGTTATACAGTGTTGTGTATAAAATTAAAAGTTATATTTATATGTGTAAACTCTATACATTAGTATAGAGTATATTTATGTGAATCGTCTGACAAAGTTCATTATTCTTAAACAAATGCGAGTAAGTAATATGGAATTATTCAAATAAATATTTAGGTGCGTATCATTTTTATACTTTGAGGTTAATTTATGTCACTGTCAATATAATATTTTTCATTGTGATTAATAATGTTTTTTCGATTGAAAGAAACTAAATAATTAATTACACGGGTAATTTTGATTTTCTCTAATATTTTTATTGTGAAACATTTACCAAGCATATTAAATTCTCATGATTTCGTGATTTGTAGAGATGGGTAAATCCAGAAAAGAATATCTGGGAAATATTCGGCCAAAGGAACGTGAGGAAAAATAAAAAACTGGAGGAGTAAATCCGAAAAAAATTGCGAATAATTCAACTCAACTCAGCAGGGATTTTTGGACACGTTCAGCGAGCACAATTCTCTCACAAACATCAACGGCCGACCAAACTACTGCTTTACCAAATCTAGCTGTCAGTCGTACTACTTTACAATTGTCATTGTTGAAGTGAACTGGGTATTGCTAGTCAAGATATTGGGGGATATAAGTTCTGCAGAATGTCTATTTGACAATGGACAAACAGTGATTTCGGTTGTCGAATACATGGTTGTGTCTCCTCTTGTCTTTTACTCTTTGTGTTAATTAAATAAAAATTTTTGATAAGGGGATTAAAGTTACCGTTGCGTATTTACCACGATAACATGTCAAATGTTACACATATGCGACTACTGTAAGGGTCTTTTTTCTGGTTTTTTAATTATACATTGCTATTGAGTATCTAAATAAGTTTTAGAAGTAAATGACATTTTGACTACATGCTACGCACTCCGATACTGGAACAAAGAGTGTTCAGTATCAAATACGTTTTTCATATGAAAGTACCCTGTCTTCTTTTCATAGGTATACTTCATGCACTCATTTTCTTTTTCTATTCCTTACGTTATAAAGCTCTAATTCTGTAGACTCATATAGACTACTTATCATTATTTTAATTATGATAAGTATATAATAATTATTATTATCTACATTATTTTGCAGTGGACACGTCTTAGCCCAGTCAATAAATGGAAAATGATGGCCGGAAAGCTGCCAGGGTGGAAAGTTGATATTTATGGTAATTCGACGACGCCGAATCGAATGGTGCTAATTTTTTTGCAATTGGATGGCGCGACTCCGAGAAAAAGGGTAAAAAAGGGTAAAAAATGGCCGTATCTTAGATTTAGGCATTTAATCGAAAAAAGTTTCAAACAAAAGTTGTAGATAATTAAAAAATACATAAAAAATGTTGTAAGGTATATCTTCGTATTTGCAAAAATAAGCGAGAAAATGAAGGTGAAAGGTAATTGTAAGAGAGGGGACAGCCCACCTCTTCATCGGTCTTTACACGTGAGCAGACTAGTGTGCGTTATCTTGGGGTCTCTCGGTCGTGAATGCGAGTGCGAGTGAGAAAACAAATGGATAAGATTTCTTTAAGCGATAGCGATTCTTTTTGTTTGGGCCATCGATTGTTGAGTGTTCTGTATTATATATTTCTGATATTTTTTCAAGCTGTAGCGAGAATTTTTCGTCTTGGCCAT
>NW_014569993.1:71998-77893 GCF_001313835.1 Polistes canadensis
TATATATATATATATATATATATAGCATTTGAACAGTATTAATTAATTAAAATGTATAATATAAAATTAAATAAAGTAAAAAAAATAATAAAATTTCATTTTATTTTCATGTTTTTTAATAAGTCATGTTCGGGGACGCGGACAAGAAGGTATGCGGCATATGCGATGATGCACTGGAGTGTGCTACGTTAAAAGTCGTCTCCGTTAGAGAAAGGGATCTGAGGTCATTTATTACGAAAAGCAAAAAAATTAGCGATAGAAAATGGAAGATTTGGAGCAGACATACCTCGGTTCTCGTGCATACCGCGTGCCGTGTATGGTACTCAAAGGCAACAATCAAAAATGTGGCCGCAAAAGCAGCAAAACTGAAAGCTTTATCGACATCTTCTGCTGAAACATCTAGTACGTCAGCGAGGATTTCTGAATCGCCGCTCACGAAAAATAAATTCAATTTCCGTGACTTGTGCTTAATATGCGCAAAGCCATGGAAGGAAAAGAACAAGCAAGGCTCCGTGATACATAACGACTATATGAAGGTAAAGCTCCTCAATATAGCTAAACAGCGAGACGATGACATAAGCATCGATGTGCAACATCGATTGAAATATGTCAATTCTTTAGTTGCTGTGGGCGCACGATATCACAACAAATGTTACGTGCTGTTTTTGCTAATCCGACACGTCGGATCGTCCTTCAAGAGCAAAAGAAATAAATTCTGACTTTCAACTCATTGCTGAGTACATAAAATATTCGCAAAAAGGAAAATTCACAGTGGATGAATTACTGTATCTTAATGGTAGCAGATGTTTTACAAGACAAGTTTTGTATCGAAAATTGGTAGAATTTGTCGGAGAAGATATCTACGTCACGCATCAGCACGGCTGTAAAACAGTGATCTTTTATGAATGCTCCAGTATGAAAAATTCAAATTCGGTATAAAATTTCAAAAATTGTTAAGTTTTTGAGAGAGATTAGTAAATATTATAATAATAATTATTTTATTTATTAGAATAGTTGCTAAATTAAATCATACACCTTTTAATTTTATTAAAGGAGGATCAGAGTTAGTTTCAGGGTTTAATGTTGAATATATAAAAGTTAGATTTACTTTTATTTTTTTGGCTGAATATATTATAACTTTAGTTACAGGAGTGTTTTTTGTTATTATATTTTTTGATAATTCGAGGTTCTTTACTGCGTTTGCGTTATGATAATTTAATATATTTTTGTTGATATTATATTTTATCTTTTTTTCATAAAAATTTTATTATCTATATCGATTTTGATGGTTTATATATATTTAAGAGAGATAATTTGAATATATTAATAATTTATAATTATTATATTTAAAATAAAATTATTTTGGCAGAGTTTAGTGCGTTAAATTTAGAATTTAATTATATATATTTATTAAAAATTTATATAAATATATATATTCTTTATTCCTTCCCACCCCCCAGCTTTACAGCCATGTGGAGTGACTTGGTTTACATTTCGTTCCTAACTTACATTCATTCCTTAACCTCCTTAACCTCCTTAAGCTTCCTTATTTCTATCTCAGTACTTCTTGCACTTTCCCTTATCCCACTTCCTCTAATTCATACTCTTTGTTTTTGCACTTGACTGGCCTTCCTCTTCTGCTTGTACACACTCCTTAGCCATCTCTCTACCCTTTCGTTCTTTTTACCCTCCAGTATTTTATTCTTCCTTCAATTTTGTTCTTTTTACTTTCTGGCATCTATCTATTAGGTGTTCTAGTGTTTCAGCTTCTGTGCCGCACAGTGCGCATCCTCTTTCTTGTTGTTCTAGCCAGTACCTGTTTTTCTCCTCTATATTCCCGCACCTCGCCCTCGTTAATAACTTCTGGCTACCTCCTTCTCTCATTTTTGTCAGATACTCTAGTTTCGCAACTGTCCTTATCTGCGCATATCTCGGATTATATCCAGCTTCCTTTATTTTGTTATTTTATATCTGTCCCAGTGTCTCTCTATCCCTTTCCTCCAGCAGCGCATTTACATCTATCTCTTGTTGTCTCAACCGCTCTATTCCTAAATGGTTGTAACCGTTCCCTTTAAGAAAATCCTTTTCTTCCTTACTGTTCTTGGTTTTTCCAATTTCTTTCACTTTAACCTTCAAACTCTCTTTGATTAGTGTATCCTACCCTTCGTTTTCCTTACTCCATATTCGATCGTTAAGGGGCACACCTAGTGTAAAATTTAAAAAAAATTGATTTTTTTTTGCATTTTTTGATAGTCTATATCTTTAAAAATAACATACTAAAATTTTAAATAAATATTTCAAGTAGCTTTAGAGTTACAGACTTCTAAAGAGTAACCGCTCAGGGATTAGAAAGCAATCATTTTATCTTTGAACGCGTTTTTCTCAAAACTACTTTTTCCAAATTGGCTGCAGTTGTAACTCGATGAAGAATCATCCGATCGCTTTGATTTTTTTTCTGCTTATTTCGTATATGTTTCTCTGTACAATGACCTAAAAGTTTTTCAATTGTATAAAAAATGTAATTTTGGCGGGCCAAAAATCATCAAAATTTTGAGCAAAATTCGATTTTTTTTTTAAGTCTGTCATTTTGTTAAATTTCAATTTTTTTTTACAATGTTAGGTCATTGTATAGGCAATACCTTCTAGATTAACAGTATTTTGTTTTTTTATTTCATTCACGGTGAAGGCTGGAATCACTGCAGCCGTTTAGGCCCCTTTTTTTTATAGTGACTTAGGAGATAGCGAATAACTCTCTGAAAATTATCTTTTTTCATTTAAAAATTTTAGTGAATATTCGTTAATTATATATAAATATATTCTCTAAATTATAAAATATTTCATGCAGTAGTTTTCTTTACAAAAAAATTCCCAAAAATTACTTTTTTTATAGGCGGTCACACTAGGTGTGCCTCTTAATGCACGTTCTCCAGCTCCTATTCTGATCTTATCCCTCTTCGTTTCTTCGAGAATTATATACCCTGGCGTGCAATAATCCAACCCCAAACATCAGCGGATGTACTTCTGCTGTACTCTTTCCAATTCAGCTCTTTCCGCCCAACCGAAGAACTCTTCTCCATAGAACATCACTCCTTTAACACTAAACCTACCATGCGCGGTCAAATGACCGTTTTTGAAATTTCGTTTAGAATTTTTCGTATACAACGTTACTGTATCACTATGTAGCTTCTTGACTTTTCCTATAATATACGTACAATCCATTTTTCAATATTCCCAACTTTTGTTATTGTTTACTTTTTGAAAAAAATCTATAGCATGTCTAGTCTACCACGAGCGGTCATTTGACCGTTTTATAAATTCATGTTATTTAGGACTATATTCTTCTAAAAGCGCTTTCCTGAAATTGTTTTACGAGACTACAATGTAATTGTGCATCTACAATGTGGACAATCGAGCAATTAGAACAAATTGGACTAAGATTAGCTGACAAAAATACGATTCTCCAAATTCTAGGAATCGCGAATAAGATACCGAATGCGATAGCTAGGTAGCTATCAATAATCTTCTGATTTTTGTCGACGAGGTGAAACACTATGCTCCTAAAATAATATTCTTTATTTTTTGTAAAACCTTTTCTCTGGTATCTTTCTTTTTGTGAATACGATCAGAATTTTCTGTTCCGATAAATACTATAGGTGTTCCAATAATTGACGGAACGCAAATGCATAGCGATCTTTGTACAACAGTACGGTTTTGCGATTGAACAGTAGGCATCAAAATTTTACAGTGTATAATAAAAATTATTACGTGGTATAAGTGATATTTTCGACAAAGTCAACAGAGCTAACAATATTTGGTGTGGTATGATTTACAATTATTTTATTTTTATTTCTGGTCTCAATGTTTTTGCCCTGTTTGATTTATAATTTTATATTTTAGTTTTTACTTTATCATTTATATATTTATCCTCTAAAATATCAAGATATTCAAGGAATATCAATTTAGTAGACAAAATAAATAATATCGATGAGCTTCGTTCGGAAGATTACCAAGAAGTTTCCGATATTGATAACTAGTAATTGTGATTTATTTGACACCGATTTAGACGATAAGAATATTTTGAATATACAAAGAGGACAAAAAAGAAAGAGATTTATAGTTAGTTTTGGAAGTTTAACAAAATTCGGAGTAGATGTAATTCATCAAATGGCCAGAAAATATAGTGTGAAATCTAAATGTCATAGATGGTCTTTACAGATAGTTTTCAATAATATCTTAGATTTATCCGGGATAAATGCTCGGATTTTATATAAAGTAACGACGGGTGAAGAAATATCAAGGCAAGAATTTTTATTTGAATTAACAGAAGAGCTAGGGACTGACTATCAGAAGGAGAGACAGCTAAGCAAAGAATGTTCACCAAAAACAATAATAAATACAGCTACAGATTCTTCTGGACTGAAATTTTATCATATAAGATATTGTAGAGTCAATAAGACTAACAAAATTTGTATAAAATGTAAAAAAAAACGTATGTAGACAATGTGCAATACATAATGCCGTAATTGGTAAAAAATGTGTAAAAACTGCATAAATAAAAAATTCTAAATAGAAAAACGGGAAGCGGGTGTCATTGTAGCACTAGAAAAATATTTTGTTTAATATGCAATTGGCAAGAATCTTTTTTAATATTAAGATACATACGTCTTTTTAAAGCGGTCATTTGACCGCTCATGGTAGGAATAGGTATACATGAAATGTCGGTAGGTTTGGTGTTAACTAGGCTATCAAACATTCCCATTCTTCTTTTGAAGTCATCCTTGAATTACTTTTCTCCGATGCCCTAGACTTGTCTTACCACTAAATTTGCTTTTTTCGCTCTTTCTCTTACGTAGCTCGTCATGCTTCCGTTCCTCTCTAAACACACCCCTAAATACATACATTTTTTACCTTTTTTATTGCCTGTCCTTTCCATTCCCAGCCTTTTTCCTTTTTCTTCCCTCTTCCCTTTCCAAAGACCATTTTCGTCTTCTCGACGTTTAGTTGGAGCCCTTCTCTTTTTAGGTACTTCTCTAATCTTCTTACCATCGCCCTCATTTCTTCTTCCTTGTTCGCTACCAGTACCATGTCATCTGCATATGCCAGCGACCAGAATTTTTCCTTTCCTACTAATAGCCCTCCGTCTTGCCCTTTCTTCAGGACTTCTTCCAGATCGGTTATGAAAACCGTAAACAGCGTGGGACTCACAAGGAGACCTTATGGTTATGTACCAACGGATTTTTACAAGCTTTAGTATATCAGTAGTACAACTTTAAGGTATACTCCCGGTAAAATATTTTCATTCACTGGCCAACCAATTTTGAGAAAAAACTTTTAATATTTGCAATTTTTTTTGTCTTCTTTTTTTATATTCTTATAAATTCARCTATATGTTAAGTGGCGCAATAGCGTAGGTAATAGCGTTCCCGCCTGTCATACTGATGGATTTAGTGTTCGCCGATTCTCCTTGGAGAACTTTTTTTTTTTTTAATAAGTTTTTTTATGAGATTTTTCTAATTTAAAAAACTTTTTTTTCCTTCAGGTCCACCTCATCTCATTCCTTGTTCGGGAATTTTCTTTTTGTTGTCATACGACAAATGTATCCCATGCAATGTAGATAATAATTAATATAAAGATCAATAATTTTATGAATTTTTTCATTTATTTTTAATACTATTATATTGTGACACCTGTACGAATAAATAAATAAAAAGACATGAAAAATGTATGAAGAAAAAGACAATAAGGAAATAAGGAAAAAAAGATAAAAATCTTCMTTATATAAACAATCTATGAATAGTATATATATAACGGGTAAGAAATTAATACTCGTAAGTGGGTTCTCATCAACGATCGCAGGAAAAATGGGGTCATTCTTCACTAATACTAATGCAAATG
>NW_014569994.1:0-2175 GCF_001313835.1 Polistes canadensis
GGTAAATACTTTTATTTTGATAAAAAGAGATTTATTAACTAAAGCACTTTTGCAAATAGAATTAGATATGCGAAAAGTACTCTTGTTATAATGGAATGAGATTTGATAAATTTAGTACTTTCTTTTAAATAGAATAAAATTTAAAAAGTTTAGTACATTTATTCAAAGATAAAAATACCTGATGAGTGGAGCACTTTCAATTAAATGAAAAGAAATGTAATAAGTTTAGCACATTCTCTAAAATTAAAAGATATTTGATACGACGAGCAGGTATATTCAGGTGGAAAGAGATATAAAGTTTTGAAAACTCTTATTAAAAATGAAAGAAATTTTATAAGCTTAGTACTTTAATTCAAATGAAAAAATAATTGATTTTTTAGGATCTATTATTCAAATAGAAAAAGATTTTTTTAGTTTAGTATTAGATTTACAAATAAGTTTCCGCCGTTTTTAATTAAAAATTAGGTATTTATTCTAGAAGAATAGTAATTTTAAGGTTATTAAAAATATTGTCCATCCCATGCAATGATTTTTTCCCATCTCTCAGGCAACATTCGGATCTTACGTCGGAAGGACTCCTTGTCTTTTGAGGCTATTCACGAATCAACCCAATTTTTGGTATCTTCATATGATTTAAACCGCTGCTCCGACAGAGCATGTGCCATGGACCGAAATAGGTGATAATCAGACGCTGCAATGTCTGAAGAATACGGCGGGTGGGGTAATACTTCCCAATCAAGTGTTTCCAAAAACTTTTTCACAGGAGCCGCTACATGTGGACGAGCATTGTCATGCAGGAGAATAATTTTTTTGTGCCTAGAATAGTATTGAGGGCGTTTTTCCTTCAGAGCTCGGCTCAATCTTATTAATTGTGTTCGATAGAGGGCTCCGGTGATTGTTTCGCTCGGATTAAGCAACTCATAATACACTTCACCCAGCTGATCCCACCAAATACACAGCATRAGTTTTTTTCCGTGAATATTTGGTTTTGCTGTTGATGTTGACGCATGGCTTGGTAGTCCTCATGATTTTCTTCTTTTTGGATTATCATATTGTATTCATTTCTCGTAACCTGTGATGATACGATGTAAAAAACCCTTTTTTTATGTCTAGCAAGCAGTATTTATCTTAAGCATAATCGGCGTTCAATATCTCTCGGCTTTAATTCGTACGGAAAACAATTTCCTTGTTTATTAATCATTCTTAATGATTTTAAACGATGTGAGACTGCTTGCTGAGTTACTTCTAATGTTACAGCAAGTTCTTTTTGTGTTTGAGATAAATCTTCCTCCAATATTTCCTCCAATTCTGCATCCTTGTAAATTTTTGGACTTCCACTGCGATCTTTGTCTTCTACGTCGAAATCACCGTTTTTAAACTTTTGAAACAACTCACGACACGTTCTCTCACTCAAAGCAGTCTCACCATATGCTTCTACGAGCAATCGATGCGCCTCAGCAGCAAATTTCTTTATATTACTGAAGTAAACTAATATTTCCCGCAAATGACGCTTATTTGGCTTAAATTTGGACATTTTTAACTAAAAAAAATTATATTTTACCAAAATGAAATCAATAATATTAATAGGTAATGTTGTTCCTAAACGTCCAAACTAATTTTTAAGCAGGATATCATCTGCGAAAGTTAACAGAAACTCCGCGCCGCGCTATCTACATTAAAACGGCGAGAACTTATTTGTAAACCGAATAGTTTAAGTGCTTTTATTTAAATAGAAAGAGATTTGATTGGTTCAGAACTTTGATTTATATGAAAAGAGATTTAATAAGTTAAATACTTTTATTCAAATTAAAAAAATTAAATAGGTTAAGTTCTTTCATTCAAATAAAAAGAGTTTGTGTGAGTTTAGTACTTTAATTTAAATAAAAAAAGATTTAATTACTTAATACTTTTATTTATATAGAAGGAGATTTGATGACTAAAGAACTTTTATTTAGGTAGAAAGAGATTTAAAGAGTTAAATACTTTTATTATATAAAAATAGATTTATTAGATTAAATACCTATATTTAAATAGAAATGTATTTATTAAGTTTAGTACATTTATTTAAATGAAAAGAGATTTGATAAATTATGTACTTTAATTCCAATAGAAGAAGATTAGATGAGTTATGTATATTCATTTAGATAGAAAGAAATTAAATAAGTTAAGTACTTT
>NW_014569994.1:2580-4401 GCF_001313835.1 Polistes canadensis
CTTTCATTATAGTTAAAAGGGATTAATTAATGTAATAAATTCGATTAAATGAAACAATATTAGATGAGTTTAGTACCTTCATTAAAATTAAAAGAGATTTGATGCGTTAGGTACTTTTCTTTAAACGAAAAGATATTCGATAGGTTCAAAACTTTTATTAAATTGGAAAATGAATTTAAAAGTTGCGTACTTCAATTAAAATAAAAAGAGACCAAATGTTTTATTTACTTTTTTTTAAATAGAATGAGATTTATTAAGTTAAACACTTTCATTTAAATGAAAAGAGATTTGATAAATTAAGTACCTTAATTCAAATTGAAAGAAATTTATTAAGTATAGTACTTTTAATCAAATGAATTAAGATCTGAAGAGTTTACTCCTTTTATTTAAATAGCAAAGTATTTGATGAGTTAAGTACTTTTATTGACGTAAAGAGAGGTTTGAGGAGTTATGTACTTTTGTTTAAATACAAAAAAAATTAAATGTGTAAGGTACTTTCATTCAAATAGAAAGAGATTGAATAAGTTGAAAACTTTCATTCAAATAGAAAGAAATTGGATAAGATAAGTACTTTTTTTTAATCGGAAAGAGATTTGATGAGTTTTGTACTTTTATTGAAGTAAAAAGAGATTTCATAAGTTAAATACTTTCATCTAAATAGAAAGAGACCTAATGAGCTGAGTACTTTTAAGCAAATGAAAAAAGATTAGACGGGTTAAGTACTTTCATTAATATAGAAAGAAATTTGTGAGTTTAGTACTTTAATTTAAATAGAGAGAGATTAGATGAGTCGAGTACTTTTATTTAGAGAGAAAGAGATTTAATTAGTTAATTACTTTCTTTTAAGTAGAAAGAGATTTATTGAGTTAAATGCTTTCTTATAAATAGAAAGAAAATTACTATGTTAAGTGATTCTATTCAAAATAAAAAGATATATAGTATGTTGAGTAATGTCATTTAAATAGAAAAAGATTTAAAAAAGTTATACTTACACTCAAATAGAAAGAGACTTTATGACTAAAGAACTTTCATTTAAAGGTAAAGGAATTTGATTTCCAAAGTACTTTCATTTAAATGAAAAGAGTTTAAATATTTTAAAAATTTACGTTAACATGAAAAAAAAACTAAGGTAGTACTTTTAATAAATTTAAAAGAGATTTGATGAGTTAGGTACTTTTTTTAATTAACAAGAAATTTGATGTGGTGTGTACTTCTATTCAAATTAAAAGAAATTTAATAAGTTGAGTACTCTCAATAAAGTTAATAGATATTTTTTGAGTTAAGTACTTTGATTTAAAAAAAAAGATTTGATGAGGTAAGTACTTTCATTTAAATAAAAATAGATTTGATGAGTTGATTACTTCAATTTAAGTAGAAATACATTAGATGAGTTAAGAACTTTTATTTAAACGAAAATTATTTAAAAAGTAAATTATTACTATTTAAAAAGAAAAAGATTTAATGCGTTAAGTACTAATATTTAATTGCAAAGAGATTGATGATTTGAGCACTTTTGTTTAAATAGAAAAAGATTGTAGAAGTTAAGTACTTTCTTTAATTAGGCAGTTATCTAAAGAGTTGAGTAATTTTATTTAAATGAAAAAAAATTTGATTTGTTGAGGTTTTTTTATTTAAAAAAAAAAAAGATTTGATGAGTTAAGTACTGTCTTGTAAGCGAAAGCAGATTTAATAAGTTTAGTACTTTTATTCGAACGGAAAACTATTTAATTAGTAAAGTTTTTCTATTTATACAATAAGAAAATTGATACTTTGAGAACTTTTATTCTAAATTATTGAGATTTAATTAGTTAAGTACTATAT
>NW_014569994.1:5003-7010 GCF_001313835.1 Polistes canadensis
ATTAGTTGAGTACATTCATTTAAACAAAAAGAAATCTAAAAAGTTAAGCACTCTTATTAAAATAAAATAAGATTTAATAAGTAGAGTACTTTCATTCAAATGACAAGATATTTGTTTAGGTGAGTAATTTCATTTCATTAGAAAGAGTTTTGATGCATTGAGTAATCTCATTGAAATGTAAGGACATTTGATCCGTTGAGTACTATTATCCAAATAAAAAAAGATGTGATAAGTTGAGTACTTTAATTTAAATAAAAAGAGATTTATTAGTAGAGTACTTTTATTTAAATAGACAGAGATTTGATGATTTCAGTAATTTAATTTAAAGGGATAGATATTAAATTAGTTTAGTTCCTTTATTGAAATTGAAAGAGTTTTATAAGTTGATTACTTTCATTTAAATACAGAGAGATGTGATGAGGTAATTACTTTTATTTAAATAAAAAGAGAAAAAGTGAATTAAGTACTCTATAGCAAATAAAAAAAGATATTATGAAATAATTATTATTATTCAAATAGCAAGTTATTTTATTAGTTAAGTACTTTTATTCATAATGACAGAGTTTGAATGAGTTAGGTACTTTTATTCAAATAGAAAGAGATATGACAAGTTGGGAACTTTCATTTAAATGGAAAGAGATTCGATGAGTTAAGTACATTTATTCAAATTAAAAGAGATTTAATAACTTTAGTACTCTCATTTAGTTGGTAAGAGATTTGATGAGTTGAGTACTTTAATTTAAATAAAAAGAGATCTTATAATTTTAGTACCTTTATTTAAATGGAAAAAGATTTGATAAGGTAAGAACTTACATTTAAAAAGAAAAAGATTTGAAGTGTTGAGTACTTTAGGTAAAAGGGAAAGAGATTTGTTAAGTTTAGTACTTTCGTTCCACTTGAAAAAGATTTGATGACTTAGGTACATTTATGCAAATAGGAGAAGATTTAGTTAGTTGAGTACTTGCATTACATTATAGGAAATTTATTAAGTTGAGTACCTAAATTTAAATGGAAAGGCATTTAATAAATTTGGTACTTTTATACAAATAGAAAAAAATTTAATTGGTTAGGTTTCAATATTTAAATAGGAATAGATTTGATGAGTTAGGTACTCTCATTTAAATAGTAAATGATCTAATTAGTTGAGTTTTTTCAATCAAATAGAAAGAGAATAAACAAGTTCTATAGTTTTATTCATACAGAAAGAAATTTGTATAAGTCAAGGATTTTTGTTCAAATGGATATAGATTCGTTTTCTCTCTTCGATTCTTTTATTATAATAGAAAAAGATTTGATAGGTTGAGTGCTTTCATTCAAATAAGAAGATATTTGATAGGGAGAGTACTTTTATTTAAAAAAAAGAAAAATAATAAGTTAAGTAATTTCTTCCTAATATAACGATATTTGACTAGAAGAGAACTTCCATTTAAACAGAAAGTCTTTTGATGAGCTCAGTACTTTTATTTAAATAGAAAAAGAATTAATATTTTGAGTACTTTTACTCTAATAGAATGAGATTTATTGAGCTGCGTACTATGATTTAAATAAAAGGAGATTTAATGAGTTAAGTATATTTATTTAAATAAAAAAAATAGTTTACTAGTTAAGTACTTTTAATCAAATAGAAAGAGATTGCATTGTTTAAGTACTTTCAGTTACATAGAAAAAGATTTTTTGCGCAAAGAAATTTTATTTAATCAGAAAAAAATTTGATTTGGTAAGTTCTTTTATTTAAACAAAAAAAGTTTAATGAGTGCAGTACTTCTATTTAAATAGTAAGAAAATTGATGAGTTAAGTACAATTATTCCCAGAAAAAGAGATTTGATGAGTTGAGTACTTTCATTCAAAGAGAAAGAGATTTAATAAGGTAAATATATTTATTCAAAAAAATGGAGATTTTAAAAGTTAAGCTGTCTTATTTAAAGGGGAAAAGATTTTATGAGTAAAATTTTTTTATTCAAATAAACAGAGATTTGATTAAAAGAGAACTTTCATTTCATTGGAAA
>NW_014569994.1:8340-9616 GCF_001313835.1 Polistes canadensis
AAATCTTTTTCCATTTAAATGAAAATACTCTACATATCAAATTTCTTTTTTTTTAAACTACAGCTTTTAACTCTTTAAATCTCTTTTCATTTAAATGAAATTACTCAACCTTAAAAATTAGTTTTTATTTAAATAAAAGTACTAAACTAATTAAATCTCTTTTTTTAAATAAAAATTCTTTACTTAAATAATTTTTTTTAATTTAAATCAAAGTACTTAATTTATCAATTGCTTTCTACAAAAATAGAAGTTTTATACATATCGAATCTCTTTTAATTTAAATGAAAGAAATCAACTCGTGAAGTCCCTTTCTATTTAAATTAAAGTACTTAATTTATTATATCTCTTTCTATAATAATGAAAGTGCCTAACATATTACATCTTTTTCTAATTAAAAAAAGTACTTATCTCATTAAATCTCTTTCGATTCAAATGAAATATCCCAATACATCAAATCTCTTTCTATTTAAATAAAAGGGCTCAATTCATTAAATTTCTTTGCATTTTTATTAAAAGAACTAAACTTATTAAATCTGCTTTCATTTGAATATAAGTAACAAACGCAACTTATATCTTTTCATCTGAATGAAAGTATCAAACAAATCAAATTTCTTTTTATATAATTAAAAAAAAATTTAATAAATCTATTTTTATTTGATATAAAGTTTTTAATCCAATAAATCTTTTTCACTTTTAACAAAATTGCTCAACTCATCAAATCTTTTTCTATTTGAATGAAAGTACCAAACTCATCAAATATTTTTCCATTTGAATAAAGGTAATTTCTTATCAAATATCTCTCTATTAACATTTTAGTACTTACTTCATCAATTCTTTTTCCATTTGAATGAAAGTACACGACTTATTAAATCTCCTTCAATTTGTATGATAGTACTTAACTTATTAAATTTCCTTCTAATTTAATAAAAGTAGTATACTCTTTAAATCTCTTTCTATTTAATGGAAATTACTTTACTAAATAAATCTGTTACTAATTAAAGAAAAGTGCTCAACTATTTAAATCTCTTTCTATTTGAATAAAAGTACTCAACTCATCAAATCTCTTTGCATTTGAACGAAAGTACTAGACACATCAAATCTTTTTCCATTTGAATGATAGTACTAAACTTGTCGAATCTTCTTCTATTTGAATAAAAGTACTTAATTTATCAAATTTCCTTGCATCTCAATGAAAGTACTAAATAAATATATCTTTTTTTATTTGAATCAAATTACCAAACAAATAAAATATTTTTTAATTTAAAAGAAGGTTCTT
>NW_014569994.1:11577-14171 GCF_001313835.1 Polistes canadensis
TAATTTAAATAAAAGTACTGAACTCATTAAATCTCTTTCTATTTAAATGAAAGTACTAAACACATTAAAGCTCTTTCCATTTAAATGATAGTACTAAACTTGTTTATTATATTTTCATTTAAAGAAAAGTAACCAAATAATTATATTTCTTTCTGGTTAATCGAAAGCACTCAACTAAATAAATCTTTTTCTATATAAATAAAACTGCTTTACTTATCAAATTTTTTTTTATTTAAATGAAAATTCATAAGCTATTAAATCCATTTTGATTTAAATAAAAAAACCAAACAAATTATATATATTTGAATGAAAGTACTAAATTCATTTAATTTTCTTGCATCTTAAATATAATTTGAGTATGTTAATATTTCCAATATTATACAACACATTAAAATCAATAGTCAACCTGACATTCATTCTGTCTTGTTTTTAATAGCACATTTTACCGTCACTAAAAATTATGTAATATATTAAAGAAAAAATTTCGCTGCTTTCCAGATTAAAAAATACTTAAAACTATCAGATATCTAAAGAAATGCTAGATAACAAAAGCTATAAAACATTTTCTTTCAAGTTTTAAAGCGTATACTAACAAATAAATGAAGTTAAGTCCCATAAAATCTAGAAAATATCATTTACTTTTCCACATTTGCAGTCAAAGAAAAGAAAAAAAATCATTGTATTACAACTTTTTTGTTTATTTAACGTGTAGAATTCATTTATTTTTCGACAAAATTCGATTGTAGTTAAACAAACATCTATTCTGTTTAGTTTCTAATAGCACATTTTGGCATTTGTTTAAAATTTTTGATATATTTAAAATAAATCTTAGCTACTTGTTGGATTATATCGTAGTTAAATATTATGAAAGATCGAAAAAAGTTATATTTACCAAAAGCAATAAAACGTTTTCTTTCCACTTTTAAAGCGTAAACTAACAAATATAAAGTGTTAAGTCTAATAAAACTAGCAAATAACATTTATATTTTAACAACTGCAGTCCAAAAAAAGGAAAAAAATCATTTTATTGCGATTTTTTTTTCTTTACGTTTAGAATTCAATTCTCTTTCGACGAAACTCGATTGTAGTCAACCTTACATATATACTTTTTTGTTTCTAATAGCTTATTTTTTCGTCGCTAAAATTTTTTTAATATATTTAGGAAAATTTTCGCAACCTTCTAGATTAAATAATTGTGGAAAGCTATTAAAAATCTAAAAAAATGCTATATAAAAAAAGCTATAAGACGTTTTCTTTCAAGTTTTAATACGTATACTAATAAATTAAAAGTGTGATGTCCAATAAAATCAAGCAAATAACATTCATATTTCAACAACTGCAGTCCAGAAGAATGGAAAAAATCATTTTATTAGAACTATTTTTGGTAACTTCACGTGTAGAATTCGATTTTTTTTGGACACAATTCGATTGTAGTCAACCTAACATCTATTCTGTTTAGTTTGGAATAGCACATTTTTACCTTTGCTTAAAAATTTTGATTATATTTAAAAAGAAATTTTGGCTATTTTCTGGATTAAATCGTAGTTAAAAATTATATAAAATATAAAAAATTTTATTTACTAAAAGCTATGAAACGTTTTCTGTCCAGCTTTAAAGCGAATACTTGCAAGTAAAAAGTTTAAAGTCCTAAAGAAATTGGTCAACACTATTTATATTTTGACTACTGCGGTCAAAAAAAGGGGAAAAAATCATTTTATCACAACTTTTTTAGGTTAGTTTACGTGAGGAATTCAATTGTTTTCAACAAAACTCGATTGTTGCAGACCAGACATTTATTCTTTTTTTTTTTCTAGTAGCAGGTTTTACCGTCGTTAATAATGTTTTAATATATCGAAAAAAAAATTTTTGCTATTTTCTGAATTAAATCGAAGTTAAAAATTATAACAAATCTCAAAAAGGGCTGTTTTACAGAAGCAATGAAACGCTTTCTTTCAAGCTTTGAAGCGTATACTTACAAATAAAAAGTTATAAGCCCAAAAAAATTAGGCAGACATTATTTATATTTGGACTAATGCTGTCAAAAAAAAAGAAAAAAATTTATTTTATTACGCCTTCTTTAGGTTTTTCTACGTAAAGAATTCAATTAGTTTTCTACAAAATTCAATTATAGTCAACCAGACACCTATTCTGTTTAGATTCTAATACCAAATCTAAACCTTTTGCTAAAAAATATTTAATTTTTTTAAAAAGAAATTTTTCTTTTTTCTGGATTAAGATGTAGTTAGAAATTACAAAAATCTATATAAGTGCTATTTAATAGACGCTATGTAATGTTTTCTTTCAAGCTTTAAAGCGTATACTTACAAATAAAAAGTGTTAAGTCCAAAAAAAATTAGCATACATCAATTACACTTGGACAACTGCGGTCAAAAAAAAGGGAAAAAATCATTTTATTTTGATTTGTTTTGGTTACATTACGTGTAGAATTCAATTTTTTTTTGATTAAACATAATTGTAATCTACCTGACATCTATTCTATTTAGTTTGTAATAGCACATTTTTACCTTCGCTTAAAAATTTTGATTATATTTAAAAAGAAATTTTACTACTTTCTGGATTAAATCGTAGTTAAA
>NW_014569994.1:15141-16249 GCF_001313835.1 Polistes canadensis
ATTTTTACCTTCGCTTAAAAATTTTGATTATATTTAAAAAGAAATTTTACTACTTTCTGGATTAAATCGTAGTTAAAAATTATATAAAATATAAAAAATTTTATTTACTAAAAGCTATGAAACGTTTTCTGTCAAGCTTTAAAGCGTATACTTGCAAGTAAAAAGTGTAAAGTCCTAAAGAAATTGGTCAACACCATTTATATTTGGACTACTGCGGTCAAAAAAAGGGGAAAAATCATTTTATCACAACTTTTTTTGGTTAGTTTACTTGAGAAATTTAATTCTTTTCAACAAAACTCGATTGTTGCAGACCAGACATTTTTTCTGTTTTTTTTTCTAGAAGCACGTTTTTACCGTCATTAATGATGTTTTAATATATGGAAAAAAAAATTTTCGCTATTTTCTGAATTAAATCGCAAATAAAATTATAACAAATCTAAAAAAGGGCTGCTTAACAGAAGCAATGAAACGCTTTCTTTCAAGCTTTGAAGCGAATACTTACAAATAAAAAGTTATAAGTCCAAAAAAATTGGGCAGACATTATTTATATTTGGACTCATGCTGTCAAAAAAAAAGAAAAAAAATTATTTTATTACGCCTTCTTTAGGGTTTTTTACGTAAAGAATTCAATTAGTTTTCTACAAAATTCAATTGTAGTCAACCAAACACATATTCTGTTTATATTCTAATAACAAATCTAAACCTTTTGCTAAAAAATATTTAATTTTTTTTAAAAAAAATTTTTCTGTTTTCTAAATTAAATTGTAGTTAGAAATTAGAAAAATCTATATAAGTGCTATTTAATAGACGCTATTTAATGTTTTCTTTCATGTGTTAATGCGTATACTTACAAATAAAAAGTGTTAAGTCCAAAAAAATTTGGCATACATCATTTATACTTGGACAACTGCAGTCAAAAAAAAGGGAAAAAATCATTTTATTTTGACTTGTTTTGGTTACATTACGTGTAGAATTTAATTCTCTTTCGATTAAACATAATTGTAGCCTACCTGACATCTATTCTGTTTAGTTTGTAATAGCACATTTTTACCTTCGCTTAAAAATTTTGATTATATTTAAAAAGAAATTTTACTACTTTCTGGATTAA
>NW_014569994.1:19128-23783 GCF_001313835.1 Polistes canadensis
AAAAAATCTTTTAATTACCACCTTTTTTGGTTACTTATCGTGTAGAATTCAATTCTCTTTCGACGAAACTGTATTGCAGTTAACATGACATACATTCTGTCTTGTTTCTAATAGCACATTTACTCGTCGCAAAAAAATTTTTAATATAATAAAAAGAAATTTACACTTCTTTCTTGATTAAATCGTAGTTGAAAATTATAAAAAACCTAAACAAGTTCTATTTAACAGAAGCTATCAAACTTATTCTTTTAAGTTTTAAAGCGTACACTTACATATAAAAACTTTTAAGTCTGAAAAAATTTGGCAAACATCATTTTTATTTGGACTACTGCAGTCAAAAAAAAGCAAACAAATCATATTATTACGACTTTTTTTGTGGACTTTACGTGTAGAATTCAATTCTCTTCCGACAGAACTTGATTGTAGTCAACCTGACATCTATTCTGTCTTTTTTCTAATATCACATTTTCACCGTCGCTAAAAATTTTCAATATATTTAAAAGAAATTTTCGCTGCTTTCTGGATTGAATAAAAAATGAAAACTATCAGATTTCTAGAAAAGTGCTATATGAAAAACGTTTAAAAACGTTTTCTATTAAGATATTAGGCGCAAACTTACAAATAAAAAGTGTTTACTCCGAAAAAATCCAGCAAAAATCATTTATATTTTCAATACTGCAGTCCAAAAAAAGAGAAAAAATCATTTTATTACAATTTTTTTTGATTAATTTACGTGTAAAATTCAATTATATTTCGACGAAATGCAATTGTAGTCAACCTAAAATCCATTATGTTTAGTATCTAATAGCACATTCTTACCGTCGCTAAAAATTTTTAATATATATAAGAAAAATTTTTGCTGCTTTCTAGATTAAATAATTGTTGAAAACTATCAGAAATCTAAAGAAGTGCTA
Organism: Polistes canadensis; assembly: GCF_001313835.1. Taxonomy (NCBI): domain Eukaryota; kingdom Metazoa; phylum Arthropoda; class Insecta; order Hymenoptera; family Vespidae; genus Polistes; species Polistes canadensis. The sequence goes on from NW_014569994.1 coordinate 20,043, forward strand.
TATATCCAAAGCTATAAAACGTTTTTTTTTCAAGATTTAAAGCGTATAGCAACAAATATAAAGTGTAAGGTTTAATAAAATCTAGCAAATAACATTTATATTCAAACAACTGCAGTCCAAAAAAATGGAAAAAATCATTTTTTTACAATTTTTTGTGGTAAATTTACGTTTAAAATTCAATTCTTTGTCGACGAAATTCTATTTTAGTAAACCTTACATCTATTCAGTGTTGTTTCTAGTAGAACATTTTTACCACCGCTAAATATTTTTTAATATATCTAAAAAGAAATTTTTGCTTTTTTCTGGATTAAACTGTAGTTAAGAGCTTTCAGTTTTCTAAAAAAGTGTTATATAACAAAAGCTAAGAACTGTTTTCTTTCAAGCTTTAAAGAGTATACTTACAAATAAAAAGTTTTAAGTTCAAAAAATTTGGCAAACATCATTAATTATAGGACTATTGCAGTCTAAAAAAAAGAGAAAAAATCATTTTAATACGACTTTTTTTGTTTACTTTACGTGTAGAATGCATTTCTCTTTCAAAGAAACTCGATTCTGGTCAACCTTACATCCATTTTGACTTGTTTCTAAAATCACATTCTTACAATCGCTAAAAATTTTTCAATATGTTTAAAAGAAATTTTCGCTGCTTTATAGATTAAATAATGGGTAAAAACACTCAGAAATTTACGAAAGTGCTATATAGAAAATGCTATAAAACGTTTTCTTTCAAATATTAAAGCCTATACTAACTAATAAAAATTTTTAGGTCCAATGAAATCTAGCAAATTACATTGCTATTTCAATAACTGCATTATAAAAAAAGGAAAAAAATCATATTATTAGAATTTTGTTTTGTTACTTCATGTGTAGATATAAATTATTTTTGACAATATTTGAATGTAGTCAACCAAACATCTATTTTGTTTAGTTTTTAATATCATATTTTTACCTTCACTAAAAAATTTTCATTGTAATAAAAAGAAATTTTCGCTACTTTTTTGAATAAATCATCGTTAAAAATTATAAAAAATTAAAAAAAGTGCTAATTACCAGAAGCTATAAAACGTTTTCTTTCAAGCTTTAAAGCGTATACTAACAAAATAAAATGTAATGTCAATTACATTCCAGCAAATATCATTTATATTTTATAACTGCAGTCCAAAAAAAGGGAAAATATCATTTTATTACGACGTTTTTTGTTTACTTTACGTGTAGAATTCAATTTTCTTTCGACGAAACTCGATTATAGTCAACCTTACATCCATTCTGTCTTGTTTCTAATAGCACATATTTACCGTCGCTAAGAATTTTTTAAAATATTTCAGAAAAATTTTCGATGCTTTCTACATTAAATAGTTATGGAAAACTATTAGATATCCAAAGAAGGGCTATATAACAAATTCTATAAAACGTTTTCTTTCAAGTTTTAAAGCGTATACTAGAAAAAAAATAGTGGTATGTTCAATAAACTCTAGCAATCATTAAATATGTTTCAACAACTGCTGTCCAAAAAAAGTGAAAAATCAATTTGAAAGTACTTTTTTTAGTTACTTTACGTGCAAAATTCAATTCTTTTTAGACAAATATCGATTGTAGTTAACTTACCATTTATTCTGTTTAGTTTTTTATAGCACACTTTTACATTGGCTAAAAATTATTCAATATACTTAAAAGAAATGTTTGCTACTATGTGAATTATATCGTAGTTAGGAACAATAAAATTTCTATAAGAGTGCTATTTAAAAGAAGCTATGAAACGTTTTTTTTCAATTTTTAAAGCGTATACTTACAGATAGAAAGTGTTAATTTCGAAAAAACTTGGCAAAAATCATTTTTATTTCTGCTACTGCAGTCGGAAAAAAAGAGAAAATATCATTTAATTACAACTTTTTTTGGTTACTTTACGTGAAGAATTTAATTCTTTTTCAACAAACTCGATTGTAGTTAACCTGAAATCCATTCTGTTTTGATTTTAGTAGCTCATTTTTAAAGTCGCTAAGAATGTTTTAATATATTTAGAAAAAAATTTTCGATACTTTCAGGATTAAATCGTAGTTAAAAACTATAATATTTGTAAAAAAGTCCTATATAACAAAAGCTATAAAACGTTTTCTTTCAAGTCTTAAAGCGTATACTAACAAAGAAAAAGTATTATGTCCAATAAAATCTAGAAAATCTCAATTACTTTTCAAAAACTGCAGTAAAATAAAAAAGAAAAAATCGTTTTATTACAAATTTTTTTGGTTACTTCTCGGTTAAAATTCAATTATATTTCGACAAAATTAGATTGTAATAAATCAAACATCTATTTTGTTTAGTTTCTAATAGCACATTTTTCCCGTCGCTTAAAATTTTTCAATATATTTAAGAGAAATTTTCGCTGCTTTTTAGATTAAGTAATTGTTGAAAGCTATCAGAAATCTAAAGAAGTGCTATACAAAAAATGCTATAAAACGTTATCTTTCAAGTTTTAAAGCGTATACTAAAAAAGAAAAAGTGTTTTGTCCAATAAAATCTAGAAAATAAAATTTATGTTTTAACAAATGCAGTCTGTAAAAAAATAAAAAATTATTTTATTACAACTTTTTTCGGTTACTTCACGTGTAGAATTTAATTCTTTTTCGACTAAATTCGATTATAGTCAACCTAAAATCTATTCTTTTTAAATTCTAAAAGCACATTTTTACTGTCGCTAATAATCTTTTAATATACTTAGAAAAAAATTTTCGTTACTTTCTGGATTATATCGTAGTAAAACTATAAAATTTTTAAAAAACACTATATAACAAAAGCTATGAAGCGTTTTCTTTCAAGTTTGAAAGCGTAAACTATCAAAAAAAAAGTGTTTAGTCAGATAAAATCCAGCAAATAACATTTATGTTTTAACAACTGCAGGTTAAAAAAAGAGATAAAATAATTATATTACAATTTTTTTTTGTTACTTTACGTGTTAAATTCAATACTTTTACGACGAAATTTGATTGTAGTCAACCCGATATCCATTCTGTCTTGTTTCTAATATCTTATTTTTACCGTCGGTAAAAATTTTCCAAATTATTTAAAAAAAATTTTTGCTGCTTTCTAGATTATATAATTGTTAAAAACTATCTGATATCCAAAGAAGTGCTATATAACATATGCTATAAAACGTTTTTTATCAAGTTTTAAAGCGTATCCATACAAATAAAAAGTGTTAAGTCTAAGAAAATCTAGCAAATAACATTTATATTTTAACAACTGCATTTCAAAAAAAAAAAAAAGCCATTATATGAAAACTATTTTTGGTTTCTTTACGTAAAAAATTTAATTAGTTTTCTACAAAATTCAATTGTAGTCAACCAGACACCTATTCTGTTTAGATTCTAATACCAAATCTAAACCTTTTGCTAAAAAATATTTAATTTTTTTAAAAAGAAATTTTTCTTTTTTCTGGATTAAGATGTAGTTAGAAATTACAAAAATCTATATAAGTGCTATTTAATAGACGCTATGTAATGTTTTCTTTCAAGCTTTAAAGCGTATACTTACAAATAAAAAGTGTTAAGTCCAAAAAAAATTAGCATACATCAATTACACTTGGACAACTGCGGTCAAAAAAAAGGGAAAAAATCATTTTATTTTGATTTGTTTTGGTTACATTACGTGTAGAATTCAATTTTTTTTTGATTAAACATAATTGTAATCTACCTGACATCTATTCTATTTAGTTTGTAATAGCACATTTTTACCTTCGCTTAAAAA
>NW_014569994.1:23794-36979 GCF_001313835.1 Polistes canadensis
CCAGACACCTATTCTGTTTAGATTCTAATACCAAATCTAAACCTTTTGCTAAAAAATATTTAATTTTTTTAAAAAGAAATTTTTCTTTTTTCTGGTATAAATTGTAGTTAGAAATTAGAAGAATCTATATAAGTGCTATTTAATAGACGCTATGTAATGTTTTCTTGCAAGCTTTAAAGCGTATACTTACAAATAACTGTGTTAGGTCTAAAAAAATTTAGCAAATATTATTTATGTTTTGACTACTGCAGGTAAAGAAAAAGGAAAAAAATCATTTTACTACGAATTTTTTTGGTAACTTTACGTGTAGAATTCAATTCTATTTAGACAAAACTCGATTGAAGTGTACCTGACATCTATACTTTCTTGTTTCTAATAGCACATTTTACTGTCGCTAAAATTTTTTTAATACATTTAGGGAAGTTTCGCTGCCTTCCACATGAGATAATAGTCGAAAACTATTAGGTATCTAAAGAAATGCTATATAAAAAAAGCTATAAATGTCTTCTTTTAAGTTTTAAAGCGTATACTTACAATTAAAAAGTGTAAAGTCCGAAAAAAATTGGCAAAAATCATGTATATTTCGACTACTGCAATCAAAATAATGAGAAAAAACCATTTAATTACGACTTTTTTTGGTAACTTTACGTGTACAATTCAATTCTCTTTCGAAAAAACTAGATTGTTGTCAACCTGACATCCATTCTTTCTTGTTAATAGCAGCACATTTACCGTCGCTAAAAATTTTTCAATATATTTAAGAAAAATTTTTGTTGCTTTCTTGATTAAATAATAGTTGAAATCTATCAGATATCTAAAGAAGTGCTATATAACATAAGCTTTAAAACGCTTTTTTTCAAGTTTTAAAGCATATACTCACAATTAAAAAGTGTTCATACCGATAAACTCATTTATATTTTAAAAACTGCATCAAAAAAAAAGAGAAAAAATCATTTTATTTCAATTTTTATTTGGTTACTTTACGTCCAGAATTAAATTTTTTTTGACGAAATTTAATTGAAGTGAACCTGACATTCATTTTGTTTTGTTTCTAGTAGCAAAATTTTACCGTCAGTAAAAATTTTGTAATGTATTTAAAAAAAAATTTTCGCTACTTTCTGGATTTAATCGTAGCTAAAAATCTCTCATTTTCTAAAAAAGTGCTATAAAACAAAAGCTATGAAACGTTATCTTTCAAGCTTTAAAGCGTATACTTACAAATAAAAAGTTTTGGGTCCGAAAAAATTTGTCAAACTTCAATTGTGTTTGGACTACTGCAGTCAAAAAAAGAGAAAAGATCATTCTATTACAACATTTTTGGGTTACCTAACGTGTAGAATTCAATCCATGTTCGACAAAACTAGATTGTAGTCAATATAACATCCATCCGGTCTTGTTTCTGACAGCTTATTTTACCGTCTCTAAATAATTTCAATATATTTAAGAGAAATTTTTGATGCTGTCTAGATTAAATAATTGTTGAAAACTATCAGAAATCTAAAGAAGTGCTATATATCAAATGCTATAAATCGTCTTCTTTCAAGTTTTAAAGCATATAGCAACAAATATAAAGTATAAGGTTTAATAAAATTTAGCAAATAACATTTATATTCCAACAACTGCAGTCCAAAAAAAAAAAATTATTTTTTTATAATTTTTTTTGGTTACTTTACGTTTAAAGATCAATTCTTTTCGACGAAATTTGATTGTAGTCAACCTTATATACATTTAGTTGTGGTTCTAATAGCACACTTTTACCTTCGCTAAAAATTACTTACTATACTTTAAAGAAATTTTAGCTACTTTGTGAAATAAATCGTAGGTAAAAATTACAAAAGCTAAAAAAGTTCTATTTAAAAGAAGCTATGAAACGTTTTCTTTTAAGCTTTTAAGCGTATACTTACAAATAAAAAGTGTTAGGTCCGAAAAAATTTAGCAAACATCACTTATATTTGGTCTACTGCAGTCAAAAAAAGGGGAAAAAATCATTTTATTACGACTTTTTCTGTTTAGTTTACGTGTAGAATTCATTTCTCTTCCGACGAAACTCGATTGTAGTTAACCTGACATCCATGCTGTCATGTTTCTAATAGCACATTTTACCGTCTCTAAAAAGTTTTCAATATACTTAGAAAATTTGTCGCTGCTTTTCAGTTTAAATAATAGTTGAAATCTATGAGATATCTAAAGAAGTGCTATATAACATAAGCTATAAAACGATTTCTTCAAAGTTTTAAAGCATATACTAACAAATAAAAGGTGCTTATTTCAATAAAATCTAGCAAAAAACTTTCATATATTAACCACAGCAGTCCAAAAAAAAAGAAAAAAAATTATTTAAGTACAACTTTTTCGGGTTACTTTTCGTGAAGAATTTAAGTATTTTTGGACGAAACTTAATTGTATTTAACCTGACATCTATTCTGTTTTGTTTCTAGTAGCACATTTTGACAGTCGCTAAAAATTTTCAATTTATTTAAGAGAAATTTTCGCTGCTTTTTGGATTGAATAATAGTTAAAAACTATCTGATATCTAAAATAGTAATATATAACAAAAGCTTAAAAACGTTTTCTTTTAAGTTTTTAGGCGGAAACTTACAAATAAAAAGTGTTTAGGTCCAATAAAATCTAGCAAATAACATTTATATTTCTAAAACTGCAGTTCAAAAAAAGGGAAAAAATTTTTTAATTACCAACTTTTTTGGTTACTTAACGTGTAGAATTCAATTCTCTTTCGACGAAACTGTATTGCAGTCAACATGACATTCATTCTGTCTTGTTTTTAATAGCACATTTACTTGTCGCCAAAAAATTTTTAATATAATAAAAAGAAATTTACGCATCTTTGTGGATTAATTCGTAGTTAAAATTTATAAATATCCTAAAAAGTACTATTTGAAAGAAGCTATAAAACGTTTTCTTTCAAGCTTTAAAGTGTATACTTACAAATAAAAAGTGTTATGTCCGAAAAAATTTGGCAAACATCATTTTTATTGTGACTACTGCAGTCAAAAAAAAGCAAAAAAATCATTTTATTTTGACTTTTTTTGGTTACTTTACGTTTCCAATTCAATTCTCTTTTGACTAAACTCGATTGTAGTCAACCTGACATCTATTCTATTTTGTTTCTATTAGCAAATTTTACCGTTGCTAAAAATTTTTCCATATATTTAAGAAAAATTTTTGCTGCTTTCTAGATTAAATAATTGTTGAAAACTATCAGAAATCTAAAGAAGTGCTATATATCAAATGCTATAAAACGAATTTTTTCAAGATTTAAAGCGTATAGCAACAAATATAAAGTGTAAGGTGTAATAAAATTTAGCAAATAACATTTATATTTTAGAAACTGCAGTTTAAAAAAAGGAAAATATCATTTCTTTGCAACTTTTGTTTTGTTACTTTACGTGAAGAGTTCAATTTTTTTTTCAACGAAACTCGATTGTAGTAAACCTGAAATTCATTCGGTTTAGTTTTTAGTAGCACATTCTTACCGTCGCAAAGAATTCTTTAATGTATGTAAAGAAATTTTCACCACTTTCTTGACTAAATTGTAGTTAAAAATTATAAAAAACCTAAACAAGTTCTATTTAACAGAAGCTATCAAACTTATTCTTTTAAGTTTTAAAGCGTACACTTACATATAAAAAGTTTTAAGTCTGAAAAAATTTGGCAAACATTATTTATATTTGGACTACTGCAGCCAAAAAAAAGCAAAAAAATCATATTATTACAACATTTTTTGGTTACTTTACGTGAAGAACTCAATTCTTTTTCAACGGAACTCGATTGTAGTCAACCTGACATCTATTCTGTCTAGTTTCTAATATCACATTTTCACCGTCGCTAAAAATTTTTAATATATTTAAAAGAAATTTTCGCTGCTTTCTGGATTGAATAAGAAATGAAAACTATTAGATTTCTAGAAAAGTGCTATATGACAAACGTTTAAAAACGTTTTCTTTTAAGATATTAGGCGTAAGCTTACAAATAAAAAGTGTTTATTTCGAAACAATCCAGCAAAAAATAATTTTTAATTTAGAAACTGCAGTCAAAAAGAAGAGAAAAATTCATTTTATAACAATTTTTTTTGATTACTTTACGAGTTGAATTTAATTCTCTTTCGAAAATACTCGATTGTAATCAACCTGACATCTATTCTGTCTTGTTTCTAATATCACATTTTTACCGCTGATAAATATATTTCAATATATTTTAAAGAAATTTTCGCTGCTTTTCTGATTAAGTAATTGTTGAAAGCTATCAAAAATCTAAAGAACTGCTATATAACAAATCCTATAAAACGTTTTCTTTCAAGTTTTAAAGCGTATACTAACAAAGAAAAAGTGTTAAGTACAATAAAATCTAGAAAAATAACATTTCTATTTTAACAAAACCAGTACTAAAAATAATAAAAAATCATTTTATTACAACTTTTTTGGTTACTTTACGTGTAGAATTCGGTTCTTTTCCAACGCAATTTGCTTGTAGTAAGCCTGACATCAATTTTGTTTTTTTTCTAGTAGAACATTTTTACCGCCACTGAAATTTTTTTAATATATTCAAAAAGAAATTTCCGCTACATTCTATATTAAATCGTTGTTAAAAACTATAAAAAATCTTAGCAAGTTCTATTTACCAGAAGCTATAAAGCTGATTCTTTTAAGCTTTAAAGCGTATACTTACAATTAAAAAATGTTAAGTCTGTAAAAATTTGGCCAAAAAAATTATATTTTGATTACTGCAGTCAAATTAAAAAGAAAAAATCATTCAATTACGACTTTTTTTGTTTACTTTACGTGTAGCATTCAATTTTCTTTCGACGAATCTCGATTGTAGTAAACCCGATATCTTTTCCTTCTTGTATCTAATATTTTATTTTTACCCTCGCTAAAAATTTTTCAATTTATTAAAAAGAAATTATTGCTTCTTTCTAGATTAAATAATTGTCAAAGACTATCAGATATCCAAAAAAGTGCTATATAACAAATGCTATAAAACGTTTCCTCTGAAGTTTTCAAGCGTATCCGTACAAATAAAAAGTGTAAAGTCTTAAAAAATCTAGCAAAAAACATGTATATTTCAACAACTGCAGTCCAAAAAAAGAAAAAAAATCATTTTATTACAAATCTTTTTAGTTACTTTACGTGTAGAATTCAAATATTTTTCGACAAAATTCGATTGTAGTCCACCAAACATCTATTCTGTTTAATTTCAAATATCAAATTTTTACCATTTTAAAAAATTTTTTATTATATTTACAAAGAAATTTTCGCTACTTTCTAGATTAAATCGTAGTTGAAAACTATAAAATTTCTAAAATAGTGCAATATAACAAATGCTATAAATTGTTTTCTTTGAAGTTTTAAATCGTATACAAACAAATAGAAAATGTTATGTTTAATAAAATCTAGCAAATATCATTTATATTTCTATAACTGCAGTCAGAAAAAATAAAGAAATCATTTTATTACAAATCTTTTTGGTTACTTAACGTGTAGAATTCACTTGTAGTTCGACTAAATTCGATTTAGTCAACAAAACATCTATTCTGTTTAGTTTCTAATAGCAAATTTTTACCTTTGCTAAACAGTTATTTATATATTTAAAAAGAAACTTTCGCAAATTTCTGGATTAAATCGTTGTAAACCTATGAACATCTTACAAATAGCTATTTACCAGAATCAATGAAACGTTTTCTTTCAAGTTGTATGCGTATACTAGCAAAAAAAAGTGTTTTGTCTAATAAATTCTAGCAAATCTCATTTACATTTCAACAACTGCAGTCAATAAAAAGTGGAAAATTCATTTTATTAAGACTTTCTTTGGTTACTTTACGTGAAGAATTCGATTTTTTTTCAACAAAACTCGGCTGTAGTAAACTCATCATCTATTCGGTTTAGTTTCTAATAGCACACTTTTTCTTCGCTAAAAATATTCTAATATATGTAAAAGAACATTTCGCTACTTTGTGAAATATATCATAGTTAGAAACTAAAAAATCTCTATAAAAATGCTAGTTAACAGAAGCTATGCAACGTTTCCTTTCAAGTTTTAAAGCTTTTATTAACAAATAAAAAGTGTCATGTCTAATAAATTCTAGCAAATATCATTAACATTTTAACAACTGCAGTCAAAAAAAAGAGAAAAATTCATTTTATTATGACTTTTTTTAGTTACTTTACGAGTGGAATGACATTCTCTTTCCACGAAACTGGATTGTAGTCAATCGGACATCTATTCTTTCTTGTTCTAATAGCCCACTTTTACCGTCGATAGAAATTTTTTAATATATTTAAGAAGAAATTTGTGCTACTTTCTGGAAAAAATCGTAGTTAAAAACTATAAAATTTCTGAACAAGTGCTTTATAACATAAGTTATAAAACGTTTTTTTTTGGGTTTTAAAGCTTAAACTATCAAATAAAGTGTTATGTCCAATAAATTCTAGCAAATATCATTTAAATTTCAACAACTGCAGTCAAAAAAAAAAGAAAAATTTATTATATTAAGACTTTTTGTTAGGTACTTTACGTCTTGAATTTAATTCTCTTTCCACGAAACTCGATTGTAGTCAATCTGACATCTATTCTTTCTTGTTTCTAAAAGCACATTTTTCTACCGTTGCTAGAAATTTTTTATTATATTTAAAAAGAAATTTGTGCTACTTTCTGGAATGAATCGTAGTTAAAAATTATAAAAAATCTAAAGAAGTTCTATTTACCAAAAGCTATGAAACATTTACTGTTCAGCTTTAAAGCTTATACTAACAAATAAAAGGTGTTATGTCCAATAAAATCCAGCAAGTAACATTCACATTTAAACAACTGCAGTCCAAGAAAAGAAAAAAAATCATTTTCTAACAAATTTTTTTGGTTATTTAACGTGTAAAATTTAATTCTTTTTTGACAAAATTTATTTATAGTCAACCTTACATCTATTCTGTTTAGTTTCTAATAGCACATTTTTAACTTCGCTTAAAAATTTATATTATATTTAAAAAGATATTTTTGCTACTTTCTGTATTAAATCGTAGTAAAAACTATAAAATTTTTAAAAATTTGCTTTAAAGAAAAAGTTATAAAACGTTTTCTTTCCAGTTATAAAGCGTGTATCAAAAAATAAAAAAAAAGTTAAGTCCAAAAGAATTTAGCAAACATCATTTATATTTAGACGACTGCTGTCATAAGAAAGGGAAAAAATTATTTAATCACTATTTTTTTTGGTTACTTTACGTGTAAAATTTAATTCTTTTCGACAATATTCGACTGTAGTAAACTAAACATCTATTCTGTTTAGTTTCTTACAGCACATTTTAACCGTTGCTCAAAATTTTTTATTATATGTAAAATAAAATTTCTGCTACTTTCTGGATTAAATTGTAGTTAAAAACTATAAAATTTCTAAAAAAGTGCTTTATAACAAAAGTTATAAAATTTTTTTTTTAAATTTTAATGCGTATACTTACAAATAAAAAGTTTTCAGTCTAATAAATTCTTGCAAATATCATTTAAATTTCAACAACTGCAGTCAAAAAAAAGAGAAAAATTCATTATATTAAAACTTTCTTTTAGTTACTTTACGTGTAGAATGCAATTCTCTTTTCACGAAACTCGAATGTAGCCAATCTGACATCTATTCTTTCTTATTTCTAATATCACCTTTTTCTTGTCGATAAATATTTTTCAATATATTTTAAAGAAATTTTCGCTGCTTTTTATATTAAGTAATTGTTGAAAGCTATCAAAAATCTAAAGAACTACTATATAACAAATCCTATAAAACGTTTTCTTTCAAGTTTTAAAGCCTATACTAACAAAGAAAAAGTGTTAAGTCCAATAACATCTAGAAAAATAACATTTCTATTTTAACAAATCCAGTCCTAAAAATAATAAAAAATCATTTTATTACAACTTTTTTCGTTACTTCACGTGTAAAATTCAATTCTTTTTCGAATAAATTCGATTGTAGAAAACTTGAAATCTATACGGTTTTTTTTCTAGTAGCACATTTTTACCGCTGCTAAAATTTTTTTATTATATTCAAAAAGAAATTTCCGCAACATTAATATTAAATCGTTGTTAAAAACTATAAAAAATCTTAGCAAGTTCTATTTACCAGAAGCTATAAAACTTATTCTTTTAAGCATTAAAGCGTATAGTTACAATTAAAAAATGTTAAGTCTGTAAAAAACTGGCCAAAAAAATTATATTTAGACTACTGCAGTCAAAATAAAAAGAAACAATCATTTAATTACGACTTTTTTTGTTTACTTTACAAGTAGCATTAAATTCTCTTTCGACGAATCTTGATTGTAATCAACCCGTTATCTATTCTTTCTTGTATCTAATATCTCATTTTTACCCTCGCTAAAAATTTTTTAATTTATTTAAAAGAAATTTTTGCTTCTTTTTAGATTAAATAATTGTCAAAGACTATCAGATATCCAAAAAAGAGCTATATAACAAATGCTATAAAACGTTTTCCCTGAAGTTTTCAAGCGTATCCGTACAAATAAAAAGTGTAAAGTCTAAAAAAATCTAGCAAATAACATTTATATTTCAATAAGTGCAGTCACAAAAAAAGAAAAAAATTATTTTATTACAATTTTATTAAGGTACTTTACGTAAAGAATTTGAGTATTTTTCGACGATACTTGATTGTATTCAACCTGACATCCATTCAAATTAGTTTCTAATAGCAAATTTTAACCGTCGCTAAGAATATTAGGATATATTTAATAGAAATTTTTGCTGCTTTCTAGATTGAATTATAGTTAAAAAGTAGCAGATTACTTAACAAGTGCAATATAACAAAAGCTATATAACGATTTCTTTCAAGTTTAAAAGCGTATACAAGCAATTAAAAAGTGTTAAGTCTAATTAATTCTATCAACAAACATTTATATTTTAACAACTGCAGTCCAAAAAAAGGGAAAAATCTATTTTATTATAACTTTCTTTGGTTACTTCACGTGTAAAATTCAATTCTTTTTCTACTAAATTCGATTGTAGTCAACCTTAAATCAATTCTTTTTAAATTCTAATAGCACATATTTACCGTCGCTAATAATTTTTTAATATATTTAGAAGAAAATTTTTGTTACTTTTTGGATTATATCGTAGTAAAACTATAAAATTTTTAAAAAACGCTATATAACAAAAGATATGAAACGTTTTCTTTCAAGTTTTAAAGCGTATACTAACAAATAAAAAGTGTTTAGTCAGATAAAATCCAGCAAATATCATTTATGTTTTAACAACTGCAGGTTAAAAAAAGAGAAAAAATAATTATATTACAATTTTTTGTGGTTACTTTACGTGTTAAATTCAATACTTTTACGACAAAATTTGATTGTAGTCAACCCGATATCCCTTCTGTCTTGTTTCTAATATCTTATTTTTACCGTCGCTAAAAATTTTCCAATTTATTTAAAAAAAATTATTGCTGCTTTCTAGATTAAATAATTGTTAAACACTATCAGATATCCAAAGAAGTGCTATATAACATAAGCTATAAAACGTTTTTTATCAAGTTTTAAAGCGTATCGGTACAAATAAATAGTGTTAAGTCTAAGAAAATCTAGCAAATAACATTTATATTTTAACAACTGCAGTCAAAAAAAAATGACAAAATCATTTTATTACAACTTTCTTAAGTTAGTTTACGTGAAGAATTTGAGTATTTTTCGACAAAACTTTATTGTATTCAACCTGACATCCATTCAGATTAGTTTCTAATAGTACAATTTTACCGTCGCTAAAAATAATAAGATATATTTAGGAAAACTTTTTTCTGCTCTCTGGATAAAATTATAGTTAAAAACTATTAGAGTAATAAACAATTGCTATAAAACAAAAGCTATATAACGTTTTCTTTAAAGTTTTAAAGCGAATACTAACAAGAAAAAAGTGTTATGTCCAATAAAGTCCACAAATATCATTTACATTTCAATCACTGCAGTCTAAAGAATAGAGAAAAAATCATTTTATTACAAATCTTTTTAGTTACTTTACGTGTAGAATTCAAATATTTTTCGACAAAATTCGATTGTAGTCCACAAAATATCTATTCTGTTTAGTTTCAAATATCACATTTTTATCATCTCTAAAAATTTTTTATTATATTTAAAAAGAAATTTTCGCTACTTTCTAGATTAAATTGTAGTTGAAAACTACAAAATTTCTAAAATAGTGCAATATAACAAATGCCATAAAACGTTTTCTTTGAAGTTTTAAATCGTATACAAACAAATAGAGAATGTTATGTTTAATAAAATCTAGCAAATATCATTTATATTTTTACAACAGCAGTCAGAAAAAATAAAGAAATCATTTTATTACAATTCTTTTTGGTTACTTAACGTGTAGAATTCACTTGTAGTTCGACAAAATTCGACTTTAGTCTACAAAACATCTATTCTGTTTAGTTTCTAATAGCAAATTTTTACCTCCGCTAAAAAGTTTTTGATATATTTAAAAAGAAACTTTCGCAAGTTTCTGGAATTAATCGTTGTAAACCTATGAAAATCTAAAAAAGAGCTTTTTACCAGAATCAATGAAACGTTTTCTTTCAAGTTGTAAAGCGTATACTAGCAAAAAAAAGTGTTAGGTCCAATAAAATCTATCAAATAACAGTTATATTTCAACAACTGCAGTCCAAAAAAAGGAAAAAAATTATTTTATTACAACTTTTTTTGGTTACTTTACGTGAAGAATTCGATTTTTTTTCAACAAAACTTGTTTGTTGTAAACTTAACATTTACTCTGTTTTGTTTCTAGAAGCACATATTTACCGTCGCTAAAAATGTTTTAACATATTTTGAAAGATATTTGTGAATTAAATTGGCGTTAGAAACTATAGAATTATTAAAAAAATGTACTAATTAACAAAAGCTATAAAACGTTTTTTTTCAAGCTTCAAAGCGTATACTTACAAATAAAAAGTATTAAGTCCGAAAAAACCTAGCTAACATTACTTATATTTGAACTACTGCAATAAACAAAAAGCGAAAAAATCACTTTATTACGAATTTTTTGGGTTACTTTACGTGTAGAACGCGATTCTTTTTCGACGAAACTCGATTGTATTCAACCTAACATTTATTCTGTCTTGTTTCTAATAGCACATTTTACCTTTGCTGAAAATAATATAATATATATTTAGGAGAAATGTTCCCTGCTTTCTAGATTGTATAACAGTTGTAAACAATTAGATATCTAAATAAGTGCAAAGTAACGAAAGCTATAAAACATTTTCTTTCAAGTTTTAAGGCGTATACTAACAAATAAAAAGTGTTCAGTCCAATAAAACCTTGCAAATAACATTTATATTTAAACAACAGCATTTCAAAAAAAAAAAAAAATCTATTTTATTACAACTTTTTTTAGTTACTTAATGTGTGGAATTCAACATTTTTTCGACGAAACTCGATTGTAGTCAAGCATACATCTATTCTATTTAGTTTCTAATAGCACTTTTTTACCTTCGCTTAAAAATTTGTAATACATTTAAAAAGAAATATTTTTTTTTTCTGGATTAAATCGTAGTTTCAAATTATAAAAAATCTAAAGAAGTTCTATTTGCCAAAAGCTATAAAACGTTTATAGTCCTGCTATAAAGCGTATACTTACAGATAAAAAGTGTTAAGTTCGAAAGAATTTTGCAAATATTATTTATATTTTGACTACTGCAGTCAAAAGAAAGGAAAAAAATTATTTTATTACTAGTTTTTCTGGTTAGTTTACGTGTAAAATTTAATTCTTTCTGACGAATTTCGATTAAAGTAAACTCAACATCTATTCTGCTTAGTTT
Source organism: Polistes canadensis (assembly GCF_001313835.1). Classification (NCBI taxonomy): domain Eukaryota; kingdom Metazoa; phylum Arthropoda; class Insecta; order Hymenoptera; family Vespidae; genus Polistes; species Polistes canadensis. The sequence continues at coordinate 35,607 of NW_014569994.1, forward strand.
TTAATAGCACATTTTAACCGTCGGTCAAAATTTTTTAATATATTTAAAATGAAATTTTTGCTACTTTCTGGATTACATCGTAGTTAAAAACTATAAAATTTCTTAACAAGTGCTTTATAACAAAAGTTATAAAATGTTTTCTTTCAAGTTTAAAAGAGTATACTTACAAATAAAAAGTGTTTAGTCTGATAAAATCTAGCAAATATCTGTTTTATTTTAACAGCTGCAATCTAAAGAAAACAGAAAAAATCATTTTAATACAACTTTTTTTGGTTACTTCAAGTGTGGAATTCAATATTTTTTCGACAAAACTCGATTGTAGTCAAGCATACATCTATTCTGTTTAGTTTCTGATAGCACATTTTTACCTTTGCTTAAAAATTTTTAATATACTTAAAAAGAAATTTTCTCTTTTTTCTGGACTAAATCGCCGTTAAAAACTATATAATTTCTAAAAAAGTGCATCATAACAAAAGATGTTTAACGTTTCCTTTCAAGTTCTAAAGCGTATACTTACAAATAAAAAGTGCTAAGTCTTTAAGAATTTGGCAAATAACATTTATATTTAGACTACTGCAGTCAAAAGAAATGGAAAAAATCATTTTATTACTACAATTTCTGGTTAGTTTACGTGTAAAATTTATTTCTTTTCGACGAAATTCAAATGTAGTAAACTCAACATGTATTTTTTTTAGTTTCTATTAGCACATTTTAACCGTCGCTCAAAAAAATCTAATATAATTAAGATGAAGTTTTTGCTACATTCTGGATTAAATCGTAGTCAAAAATTATAAAATTTCTAAAAAAGTGCTTTATACCAAAAGTTATAAAATGTTTTCTTTCAAGTTTAAAAGCGTATACTTACAAATAAAAAGTGTTTAGTCTGATAAAATCTAAAAAATATCTTTTTTATTTTAACAACTGCAATCTAAAAAAAAGAAAGAAAATCATTTTAATACAACTTTTTTTGGTTACTTTAAGTGGGGAATTCAATATTTTTTCGACAAAACTCGATTGTAGTCAAGCATACATCTATTCTGTTTAGTTTCTAAAAGCACATTTTTACCTTTGCTTAAAAATTTGTAATATACTTAAAAAGAAATTTTCTCTTTTTTCTGGATTAAATCGCAGTGGAAAACTACAAAAATTTTAAAAAAGTGCTTTAAAACAAAAGATATTTAACGTTTTTTTCAAATTTTAAAGCGTATACTTACAAATAAATGTGTTAAGTCTGGTAGAATTTGGCAAATATCATTTATATTTAGACTACTGCAGTCAAAAGAAATGGAAAAAGTCATTTTATTACTACAATTTCTGGTTACTTTACGTGTAAAATTTAATTCTTTCCCACGAAATTCGATTTTAGTAAACTC
>NW_014569994.1:37909-42280 GCF_001313835.1 Polistes canadensis
CACGAAACTCGATTGTAGTCAATCTGACATCTATTCTTTCTTGTTTCTAATAGCWAATTTTAACCGTCGCTGGAAATTTGTAATATATTTAAAAACAAATTTTTGCTTCTTTCTGGAATAAATCGTTGTTAAAAACTATAAAATTTCTAAAAAAGTGCTTTATAACAAAATTTATAAAACGTCTTCTTTCAAGTTTTAAAGCGTATACTAACAAATAAGAAAAATTACGTCTAATGAAATCTAGCAAATATCATTTACTTTTTCACAACTGCAGTCGAAGAAAAGAGAAAAAATCATCGTATAAAAATTTTTTTTGGTTACTTTACGTGTAAAATTCAATTCTTTTTGACGAAATTCGATTATAGTAAACTCAACTTCTATTCTGTTTAGTTTCAAATAGCACATTTCAACCGTTGCTTAAAATTTTTTATTATATTTAAATTGAAATTTTTGTTATTTTTTGGAATAAATCGTAGTTAAAAACTATAAAATATCCAAAAAAGTGCTTTATAACAAAAGTTATAAAATTTTTTTTTTAAGTTTTAATTCGTATACTTACAAATAAAAAGTGTTTAGTCCAATAAATTCTAGCAAATATTATTCACATTTTAACAACTGCAGTCAAAAAAAAGAGAAAAAGTCATTATATTAGGACTTTTTTTTAGTTACTTTACGTGTAGAATTCAATTTTCTTTCCACGAAACTCGATTGTAGTCAATCAGACATCTATTATTTCTTGTTTCTAATAGCACATTTTTACTGTCGCTAGAAATTTGTAATATATTTAAAAAGAAATTTTCGCTGCTATCTAAATTAAATAGTAGTTAATAACTAGCAGATATCTAAAGAAATGCTATATAACAAAAGCTATAAAACGTTTTCTTTCAAGCTTTAAAGCGTATAGTTACAAATAAAAAGTGTTAAGTCCAAAAAAATTTTGGGTAAATCATTTATACTTGGACTACTGCTGTAAAAAAAAAGAAAAAAATGATTTCATTTCGACTTGTTTTGCTTACACTACGTGTAGAATTTAATTCACTTTTGATGAAACTCAATTGTAGTCTACCTGACATCTATACTTGCTTGTTTGTAATAGCAAATTTTACCGTCGCAAAAATTTTAATAATATATTTAGGAAAGTTTTCGCTGCTTTCCTAATAAAATAATAGTTAGACACTATCAGATTTTTAAAGAAATGCTATATAACAAAAACAATAAAAAATTTGCACTCAAGTTTCAAAGAGTATACTAACAAGTAAAAAAAGTTATGTTCATTTAAATCTAGATAATATCATTTACTTTTCCACAATTGCAGTCACAGAAAAAAAAAAGAATCATTTTATTACAACTTTTTTTGGTTTCTTACCGTGAAGAATTCAATTCTTTTTCAACGAAACTCGATTGGAGTAAAGCTGACATCTATTCTGTTCTATTTCTAATAGCACATTTTTACCATCTCTGAAAATTGTTTAATATATCTTAAAAGAAATTTTGGCTTCTTTCTGGATAAAATCGTAAATATAAACAGTAAAATTTCTAAAAAAGTGCTATATAACAAAAGCTATAATACATTTTCCTTCATGTTTTAAAGCGGATACTAACAAATAAAAAATGTTATTTCCAAAAAAATCTAGCAAATATCATTTACATTTCAACAACTGCAGTCGAAAAAAAGAGAGGAAATCATTTTATTACAAATATTTTTTGTTATTTTACGTGTAGAAATCAATTATTTTTTAACAAAATTCGATTGTAGTCAACCAAACATCAATTCAGATTAGTTTCTAATAGCTTGTTTTTAGAGTTGCTAAAAAAAATTTAATATTTTTATAAACAAATTTTCGCTACTTTGTGAATTAAATCTTGGTAAAAGATTTTAAAAAATCTAAAAATGAGCTATTTACTATAAGCTGTAAATCGTTTTCTTTCAAGCTTTAAAGCGTGTACTAACAAGTAAAAAGTTTTAAGTGTAATGAAATCTAGTAAAAAACATTTATATTTTACCAAGTGCAGCCAAAAAAAAGGAAAGAAATAAATATATTATAACTTTTTTGGGTTTCCTTATGGGCAAAATTCCAATTTTTTTCAACGAATCTTGATTGTAGCAAACCTGACATCAATTCTGTTTAGTTTCTAATAGCACATTTTACCGTCTCTAAAATTTTTTCAATAGACTTAGGAAAATTCTCCCTGCTTTCTAGATTAAATAATAGTTAAAAACTATTTGATATCTAAAGAAATGCTATATAAAAATAGCTATAAAACCTTTTTTTTCAAGTTTTAAAGCGTATACTAACGAATAAAAAGTGTTAGGTCCGATAGAATACAGCAAATGACATTTATATTTCACAAACTGCAGTCCAAAAAAAGAAAAAATATCATTTTATTGCAACTTTTTTAAGTTACTTTATGTAAAGAATATAATTTTTTGTCCAACAAAACTCGATTGAAGTAAACCTGTTATTCATTTTGTCTTGTTTCAAGTGGCACATTTTTACTGTTGCTAAAAATTTTTTAATGTATTTAAAAAGAAATTTTCGCCACTATCTGGATTTAATCGTAATTGAAAACTATAAATAAATTTTAAATAGTTCTATTTAACAGAAGCTATGAAACTTATTCTGATAAACTTAAAAGCGTGTACTTACAATTAAAAAGTGTAAGGTCCGAAAAAATTTTGCAAAAATCATTTATAGTTCTGCTACTGCAGTCAAAAAAAAAGAGAAAAAATTAATTTATTGCGACTTTTTTTGGTTACTTTACGTGTAGAATTAATTTCTCTTTCAAAGAAACTCGATTGTAGTTAACATGAAACATATTTCTGTTCAGTTTCTAATAGCACATTTTAACCGTAGCCAAAGAATTATTAATATATCTAAAAAGAAATTTTTGCTTCTTTTTGGATTATACTGTAGGTAAAAATCTCCAATTTTCTAAAAAAGTGCTGTGTAATAAAAGCTATGAAACGTTATTTTTCATGCTTTAAAGCGTATTCTTACAAATAAAAAGTTTTAGGTTTGAAAAAATTTGGCCAACTTTAATTGTATTTGGACTACTGCAGTCAAAAAAAGGAAAAAAATCATTTTATTACAATTTTTTTTTGTTACTTTACGTGAAGAATTCAATTCTTTTTCAACAAAACTTGTTTCTAGTAAACTTAACATTTATTCTGTTTTGTTTCTAGAAGCACATTTTTACCGTCGCTAAAAGTGTTTTAATATATTTAGAAAGATATTTCCACTACTTTCTTGATTAAATTGGAGTTAGAAACTATAGAATTTCTAAAAAAATGTGCTAAATAACAAAAGCTAAAAAACGTTTTTTTTAAGCTTTAAAGCGTATACTTACAAATAAAAAGTGTTAAGTCCGAGAAAACTTAGCTAACATTATTTATATTTGAACTACTGCAATCAATAAAAAGCGGAAAAATCACTTTATTACGAATTTTTTGGGATACTTTACGTGTAGAACGTGATTCTTTTACGACGAAATTCGATTGTATTCAACCTAACATTTATTCTGTCTTGTTTCTAATAGCACATTTTACCTTTGCTAAAAAAAATTTAATATATATTTAGGAAAAATGTTCCCTGCTTTCTAGATTGTATAATAGTTGTAAACAATCAGATATCTAAATAAGTGCTAAGTAACGAAAGCTATAAAACATTTTCTTTCATGTTTTAAGGAGTATACTAACAAATAAAAAGTGTTCAGTTCAATAAAATCTTGCAAATAACATTTATATTTGAACAACTGCATTTCAAAAAAAGAAAACAAGCCATTTTATTACAACTTTTTTTGGTTTTTGTACGTAAAGAATTCAATTCTTTTTCAACGAAACTCGATTTTTTGAAACCTGACATCAGTTCTTTTTTCTTCGTAGTAGCACATTTTTGCCGTCGCTTAAAATGTTTTATTTTATCTAAAATGAAATTTTCCCTACTTTCTAGATTAAATCTTAGTAAAAAAAAATAAAATTTCTAAAAAACGCTATATAACAGAAGCCATTAAACGCTTTCTTTTAAGTTTTAAAGCGTATACTAACAAATAAAAAATGTTATGTCCAATGAAATCTAGCAAGTAACATTTATATTTCATCAACTGTAGTTTAAAAAAAAAAATGGCCATTTTATTACAATATTTTTTTGTTACTTCAAGTGTGGAATTCAACATTTTTTCGACGAATTTCGATTGTAGTCAAGCATACATCTATTCTATTTAGTTTCTAATAGCACTTTTTTACCTTCGCCTAAAAATTTGTAATATATTTAAAAAAAAATATTTTTTTTTTCTGGATTAAATCGTAGTTTCAAATTATAAAAAATCTAAAGAAGTTCTATTTGCCAAAAGCTATAAAACGTTTATAGTCCT
>NW_014569994.1:45160-46559 GCF_001313835.1 Polistes canadensis
TGTTTAGTCTGATAAAATCTAGCAAATTTCTTTTTTATTTTAACAACTGCAATCTAAAAAAAAGAAAAAATATCATTTTAATACAACTTTTTTTGGTTACTTTAAGTGGGGAATTCAATATTTTTTCGACAAAACTCGATTGTAGTCAAGCATACATCTATTCTGTTTAGTTTCTAAWAGCACATTTTTWCCTTTGCTTAAAAATTTGTAATATACTTAAAAAGAAATTTTCTCTTTTTTCTGGATTAAATCGCAGTTGAAAACTACAAAAATTTTAAAAGAGTGCTTTATAACAAAAGATATTTAACGTTTTTTTTCAAATTTTAAAGCGTATACTTACAAATAAATGTGTTAAGTCTGGAAGAATTTGGCAAATATCATTTATATTTAGATTATTGCAGTCAAAAGAAATGGAAAAAATCATTTTATAACTACAATTTCTGGTTACTTTACGTGTAAAATTTAATTCTTTCCCACGAAATTCGATTTTAGTAAACTCAACATCTATTTTGTCTAGTTTTTAATAACACATTTTAACCGTCGCTCAAAATTTTTAATTAAATCTAAATTAAACTTTTTGCTACTTTCTGGATTATTCGTAGTTGAAAACAATAAATTTTCTAAACAAGTGCTTTATAACAAATGTTATAAAATGTTTTCTTTTAAGTTTGAAAGCTTATACTTACAAATAAAAAGTGTAAGGTCCGAAAGAATTTGGCAAACATCATTTATATTTAGACTACTGCAGTCAAAAGAAATGCAAAAAATCATTTTATTACTACTTTTTGTGGTTACTTTACGTATAAAATTTAATTCTTTTCGACGAAATTCGATTGTAGTAAACTGAACTTGTATTCTGTTTAGTTTCTAGTAGCACATTTTAACCGTCGCTCAAAATTTTTTATTATACTTAAAAAGAAATTTTTGCTACTTTCTGGATAGAATGGTAGTTAAAAACTATACAATTTCTTAAAAAGTGCTTTATACCAAAAGTTATAAAATGTTTTCTTTCAAGTTTAAAAGCGTATACTTACAAATTAAAAGTGTTTAGTCTGATAAAATCTAGCAAATATCTTTTTTATTTTAACAACTGCAATCTAAAAAAAAGAAAAAAAATCATTTTAATACAACTTTTTTTGGTTACTTTAAGTGGGGAATTCAATATTTTTTCGACAAAACTCGATTGTAATCAAGCATACATCTATTCTGTTTAGTTTCTAATAGCACATTTTTACCGTCGCTAGAAATTTTTTAATATATTTAAAATGAAATATTTGCTATTTTCTGGATTACATCGTAGTTAAAAACTATAAAATTTCGTAACAAGTGCTTTATAACAAAAGTTATAAAATGTTTTCTTTTCAAATTTTAAAGCGTATACTCACAAATAAATGTGTTA